>NC_068939.1:151969002-152017777 GCF_016801865.2 Culex pipiens pallens | reverse complement strand
GGAAATGATGTAGTTTCGCACCCACAAATATAGAGCGATCCATTAGTTGATTAACCTACGCAGATGACAACCCCCAAACAGTTCAGATCCAAACGCTAATGGTCTGTTTGCAAAAAGTGGTTTGATCCATTTTAGGGTTAGAATATCCGAGTCGTTCTGTTACTTCAGTCTACAAACATCTTTACGCACAATTCATTTGACAAACAAATGATTCAGGTTGTTGACTTTCAGTTCATTCGAGTTGTTTATGAATATAACAGGAATTTAGATATTTTTGTTATTTACAAGGTTTTTTTTTATTTTTGTTATTTACAAGTTTTGTTATTTTAAGTGAGACTTAAAAAACATCAATTTTCCTGTTTCTAACTCTTTGCATGGCAATATCTCAGCAACTAAGTTCAAAAAAGCAAAATATAGAGAGTTTTTTTAGCTTTTCAATAATATTTTTTCAAAAGTGGGCAACAAAAAAAAAAAAAAAAAAAAAAAAAAACGAAGTTGACTTTTAAGCTGTCGGCCACCATTGCTAGTACCAACCACTAGTGTCTTCCTTTTTATCTACAAGGACTTCGCCGCCCTGGGCTCCTAAGTGTATGAAAGTATGGCACGGAGCGACGGCGCCGAATACCCATATTTACACAAAGAATTTTAGAGCGCCCGCCGCGGGATTCGAACCGGCAACCTCTGGATTGGAGTCCAGTGCGCGGTCCGATTGATCCACACGGGCGGGAAAAATAAAAACAGTATGTAAAAAAAGTATTTGCACCCCTCTGGCACTTCATTTTGTGATGAAACATGTAAACAATTTAAAGTTTGACAGAAACCTAGTACTACGTTTTGTTCAGAAATTCATGCCGAACATTTTGCTACAAAAAGCTCATGAAAATATGATTTCTATAAAAAGTTATATCACAAATACTATTACAGAAATAAAAAAAATGTGCAAAAAAAGTTTGTACACCTTTCGAAAAACTAACATAAATAATGTTATTTGTTGACAAATCACCATAAATCCAGTCTCCCAACTCCAAATAGGCATCCTTGACTGATTAAAAAAATAATTTGGATTGAATATAAAGTTTACTAATTACTTAGTATAAAAGTTTATATAATTCTGGAATTTCTATATAAAACTTATCTAAACTTAATTTTGCAAACTTTCAATTTAACTAAATGTCAATATATTACCATAGAATTGCTAAATAAACATTTTGGAGTGGGTATAACACCGTTTGGGGGTCTTTGTATCGCTAGAATAGATTTTTCATTGGAATTTCGTACCAACCCGGAATTACGTAGTCGGAAAATCCGCCGGCATCCGAACCGGTCCACAATTCACAAGTCAACCTATGTGGCATCGGAAAGAGCATACAATTTCCGATCTTTTGATACCCATACATCTAGGTTTTCTATAAAACCCACGTTTTTAAATACCTAGGTAAAAACGTTGTTATGGTTTCGTTTGAGTAACCTGCCAAAAATGTATGGAATTTTGTAATTTTTGATCTCGTGGATCAAACTTACTCTTTGCTCAGGTATTAAAAAACGTTTTATAGAAAACCTAGATGTATGGGTATCAAAAGATCGGAAAACAAATAAAAATTAAAAATAGTGTTTTTTTTTTTGCAATTCAAGTTTAATTGACAAAAATTGAATTAAAAATCATTGAAAAAATTTACTGTGTATCATTTCTCAGTGAAGTCCTTATTCATACCTACAACTTTGCCAAAGACCCCAAAACGATCAAAAATTTCCTTCAAAAGAAACAGATTATTGAATTTTCATTAATCATTTTTTTATGGACAGCTGCCAAATTTGTATGGAAAATTATATGGACAAACTAATGATGCAAAATGGCTTCTTTGAACCTTTTTGAGTATGAGAATCCATGCAAGTTTGTAGAAGTTACTTACTCAAATGAGCATCTGAACAAAACCTCAATATTATATTTGTGTCATGGCAACTCAGGATTCGATAATGGAGTGTGGTGATGATCGAATAAGATTATATAAAATATGATACACCTAAAATCAATAAATTAAATAAATTTTAAGAAATAAGACAAACACAATTATGATTTAAAAAAATCCTACCCCTCCTGATCCACCAATTTGAAATAAGTAATCAGGAGTTAAACAAAAACTGACAACAATTAAATAAATACTTATTTTTGCACAAATGAAACGCCGTTTTGTAATACCGATTTATATCCGTGTATGGCTTAAAAAAAGTAGATTGAGTAAAATTTGCTGAATTTATAGAACATTGTCACACTCTAAAAAATAACCGTGAAAAATCACGAAATACACGACATTTTGGTTTTTTTTTGTAGCCCTGAAATAAAATCTTTTAACAACAAATTTCTCTCCCATCACGGGTGTTAGGGATCGGAAGGGAAGGGGTTACCCCACCGTTACGATAAATTGGAAAATGGGCCTCGAATTCACGAACAAAAAACCAAAATCACAACTTAAAGCAAACTTTCACGAAATCGAAAAGAGGTCGGGGTGACTTTATTCTAATTTTATGTCAAATAAGACGATTTCAAAAAAAAAAATAACTCTTGACTCAAATTAGTTTCAAATCGACTTACGTCACAACTTACAAATCACAACAGCGACTAAATTGATGTTGTCGTGCTATCTTGTCGCATGCGCCTAGAGCACTCAATACAATAACACACACGGCTGACCGTTATGTGCAGCGTCACGAAGTTTGGTTAAATTTGGATGTCGAAGTCCCGCGTTATAGTAAACAATATTTACAGTTGTCGGGCATGCACGTCAAACCACTTCTGACAAAATTTCCTTTGACCAGTTGTGGCACTTACAGCATTTTTCAGGGAGTGCCAAGAAAGCACGACAAGATTGAAACTTCTCTGATATGAAGACTGACAACAATGAACGAAGGTTTTTGGAGGCATTGAGAGCTGCACAAAATGGAGTTCTTAATTAAATTTAGCCCAAAATACACGTGCGACAAGATAGCACGACAACGATGAATTTTGTCGTTAAGGTACCTGTTACTGTCTGATAAGATACCGTCACACTTCCTTGGCGAGAAAACGGAAGAAAGTGTTGGTGCAACTACTGCTGCACTTCTCTCTCACTCTCTTTACGTGCCATGGTAACACCTCTCTAGTTTCTCTCTTTCTCTCTCTGTTATGATAAACGTAGCCAGAAGGTCAAAGAATCTTGCACATTAGTCAATACGCGACACCGGTCTAGCCAGAACGACGACGACGCGTCGCGCTCAACCAAAACAAGCTATCTTTGAGTGTTCCAGGCAAATCGTGTGAGTTTTTGTGACTTCGTGACATTTGTTAACAATTAGTTAGTTTTTAGTGATCTTCAAAAGTTTTCCGTTGATTCAATTTGAAGAACACAATGAAATTGTGCACCATTTGTCACATCTGCACGGTTGTTGCAGCAATGTTGACAAACAAAACAGCCACGTCGGAAGAACGTCTGCAAAGTGACACAATGCGACACAGCACGTTGAAGGGGACGGGACGCGCAATAATTACTTTGTGGCGAAGTGTGTCGAAAGGTGGGTGTTTGTTGAAGGTGTATGTGTGTGTGTGGGTGTCGTGGGATGGTCAGCGTGCGCCCGATTGAGAAATTTGAGCTGACGATTGGCTCAGCGCGATTACGTGCCGGACGTTGCCTGGTGCCAGAGTGGCTGACGCAGAAATCGGCGTCGGTTGGCAGTATTGAGCTCGCGCGCGACGCGCGATTTATTGCGATTGAGCGAATTTTGTGCGGTTAGGGAGGGCGATCTGGGGATAATCGGTAAGTGTGGGAGAAACTGAAAACATCCAGATAGGCTGAATGTGATCAGTCGTTTAATGCAATTGATAAAAATAAATATCCTTTTTCAAATTCAATTTCGATTTGCTTTCTCGATGATAAACTCAGAAAATAATATTTTGATGTTTAGTAAAGCACTTTAAAAATTATGCAACTAAACAATTTTGGCTAAAATCCAGAAGATTGTCAAAAGGGGGGTTTTACGTAAGAAAACCCATCATGTTACATATTAAAAAAATATATTTAAAAGATCCTACCAAAAGTATGAGCACTTAAGTGTTAATTACGGTCCAGACTCGATTATCTGAAGCCTCGATTTTCCGAAGCTTCGATTATTCGATGTTTCGACTATCCGAATTCGACTGTCAGATGGTTTATATGGGTCTTCAAAAAATCGAATCATTAACAAAACCAATATTTTTTAAATTTAAATTTTCATACAGTCCAGACTTGATTATCCGAAGGCCTCGGAAAAATTTCACTTCGGATAATCAAAAGTTCGGATAATCGAATAACGAACATTTTTTTTTTTTTGCGATGTCTAATTTTTGTTTGTCGAGCTTAGGTATAACCCTTAAACTACGCTAAAATGATTTAAAAAAAATTAATCCAAGATGGCGGCAAAAATGGCGGTGATGCAATATTGAAAAAATGTATTTTATTTTTTAATAGGCAATCAACATCTCAAATTTGACTTAAATGGGGTCTTAAAACTCAAATTTTATGCTAAAAACAAGAAAATGAAAAAATACGAAAAAAAAATTCTCATACAAACCTTCGGATAATTGAACTACGGATAATCGAAACTTCGGATAATCTAGTATGCACTATACTTTAAACATCAAATTCGAATTCTGCGACCTCATATAGTCAAATTTTAATGGTTGATTGCCTATTAAATTACCACATGCATTTTCTCAATATTTCATCATCGCCATTTTGGCCACCATCTTGGATTCATATTTAAAAGCTCAACGATAAAAAATAAGACAACGA
Source organism: Culex pipiens pallens (assembly GCF_016801865.2). NCBI lineage: Eukaryota > Metazoa > Arthropoda > Insecta > Diptera > Culicidae > Culex > Culex pipiens. The sequence continues at coordinate 152,012,975 of NC_068939.1, read as the reverse complement.
AATATATTTGTTTCGGGTCGCTTATCCCAAATTATTTCTTTTCCAAAAACTTCGGATAATCGAGTCTGGGCTGTATACACTTTTGAGAGGTCGGATCTCAGATGTTTTGATGAAAATAATGTCTGGATCAATCATGCGACTCATCGGATCTGACAACCATATCAAAAGTATATGAACTTAAATTTTGTTTTCGTATTTGTATTTTATCATTTTTGGGTCGGACATTGCTGCTTAAGAATAAAAAAAAACTGCTTTTTTGCGACTTTTTTGTATTTTTCATTTGGAAGAAGTTTAGTCCATACATTCCATAATTTAAAAAAATCAATTTTGCATCATTCGTTTTTCCATACAAGTCTCCATACAATTTTGCTGGCTGGGTAGGTCATACAAAATGGGTACCGTAAACCGGGGTGACTTTGATAGGATTTCAATTTGTTTTTGGAATATTTTCCAACAGGTAAGGTTTTTCTCAAGATAATTATTTTTTAAACATGTACTGGGGTAGGCCACACAAAGTCAATGCACTTCTTTGGAAAAAATGTGTTTTAAGTGTTTAGAAAAAAAATTACGTTAAAAATTCTAAGTTTAAATTCTGGGGTGACTTTGATAGTTTTAGTTTTATTGTTAAAATCATATTTAAGATGTTCAAACTTTATTTTTACGTTAAATGTACCATCACTAAAGTAGCTGATATAGTTTTTAAGAATAAAAATCAATGTTTATATTAAGTTAACTAAGTTTATAAGCGTACAAAATACATAAAAATTTTATCTAAATTTGTTATAAAGTCGGAATTTTGCCTGAAATATGTTAAAACTAGGTTTGTTTATAAAATTATCGATTTATATTGCATTTTATACTGAACTCGAAGCACGAATCAAAAGTTTTCACATTTTACATGAATTTTTTTCAACTAAAGTTGCCTCTAAATTTGGAGATTTTTTTTAAATTTTGTTTAAATTTTCCGATTCAAAATCATGTTCATTGAGAAAATCATGAAACTTTGAGAAGTTTAAAATCATGACTGTCATCAACATATTCTTATTTATAGTTAAGGAACTTTTTAAACTTTTCAAAATTTTATGAAAAGTTCTTTTTGATCTACTTTGAACACTGCTCTACCACGTTCAGTATGATTCTAAACAATTCGGTACGTATTTTAATTGTACTTTTCATTTTGCGGAAAATCGCAAACCTATCAAAGTCACCCGACTTGATGTCTTCAGCAGAGTTGTAGGTTATGATTTTAAAAGTATTTTCGGAAAAATAGGTACACGGAAAAAACTTTTTTTTTTCATTCAGCTTTTTATCACCACAAATTGAATTTCCAAAAAAAATCTCAGTGATCATATTTTTAATAATTTTTATTAAAGAGATTTCAAAGTTTCACCTAAGTTTCATTTTCATTTAAAATCGAATCAATAGTTTTCGAGCTAACGTCAGATTAAAATTACAGGATTATTAGGTGACGCTTAGAAAATTCATTTTCATCGATTTGAATTCTTTTTGAGGCTGAATCTCTGACACTATTGGTCCAATTGTCAAAGTCTCAGAGAGAGAGGAGAGAGTTTTCTCTGCATTTAAATTTATTTATTTTTTCGAGGGTGACTTAAAAAAAGTGTTTTTTTTATGAATAATGTTAAAATTTCCGAAATTTATAACCTTAAAGTGACTATAACTCCTAGACGGTAAACTTGATAAAAAATTCAGTTTTATACATACTTTTCGAATGGAAATTTGATCATTTTTGAAATATTTTTGGCCGCATTATTAATATTTTTCAAAAAATCATCTTTGGAACTAGATTTTGCATCATCAGAGTTATTCATCAAAAGCTGAGACAGTTTCACAAAAAAAAACAACCAAAAATCTGTAATGTAATTTTCGATCAAATTAACAAAAAAAAAATTCCCATAAGACAAGAATTATTACAAATTAACCAGGTATGATCATGCTTCTTGCAAAAGTTTTCAAATTTCTTAATTCTTTTTTTTTCATTCTGTGGTCTCAAAATTCTATTTTTAAGCTTTAAAGTGATTTTTTTTACTATCTACAACCTTGTCGAAGACCCCAAAGCTCTTCGAGTTATTAGCAATGCGAAAAGTCATTTTTTTAAGGAAATAAGTTTTCACTAGCTTCACCGTTCTTTCTTATATTTGACACAGGTTCTTTATTTTGCTGAAACATTTTCGATGATTTTCCCTTAAATAATATTCTAAAAGAGCTGATTTTGTCAATTTGTTTATTTTTTACGATTTTAAATTGATTTTGTCATAAAAAACAACGATTCTGAAAACTTATTTTCTGAAATTTTGGTATAGATCCATAAATCTAATCTCAAATTAACCTACAAACAAACTGCTTCCAACCAGTTCCCACCCACTGCGCTAATATTTCGGCAATCATTAGCCAGCGAAAATCCCATTCGCACCTTATCCGTCAATGACGACCGGCCATATTGGTTATCACACGGGTAAATGGAACTATTTGATCCGACCTATCATCGTGCATGTATAATCCGGCTATAATCAGATGCAAATGCCATGTTCGGATCTTTGCCAACAGTTGGCTCAAAGTTGTACTAAAAAGCTGATGAAAACTTTTTCGATAATGCGTGAGATTGGTCCGTTGAATGGGATTTTTATTCGACCACCTTCATACTTCTTTTTGTATTTTTGTTTAAAAAAAGAAACCAATTCAAAAGTAAGGCAAATATAGGCACCCTCCCCCTAGCCGGCGCCAAGATGAATGGAAAGAGACCATCCCCTCGCGCTCGCACCAAATCTTGTGCGCTAATTGCTGCCGCGCGCGATATCTCGCTGATTAATAAAATATTGGCACTGCCCAAAAAGCGAAAGCATGGCAGCCATTTTTCCTAACCAGCATGAGCTCGAATTGACAAAACAAAATTAGCAAATGTGGTTGATTGTGTTTCGTAACACACCCACGCACCAATTTGGATCACACATTTTAGAGCGATGCCAGTCGAGTTGGGAATTGTAGCTGAGCTTAAAGTGCTTTTCTAAAGTGATGTATTAAGTATTTGCCTCACTTTTTGGCGATGACCTCCATCCGTGTTTACGTTCTCAATCAGAGGGAGGTAGTGAAACGTTGGGACGTAAAAGTTTTATAATGCAAAGGGGTGGGATGAAAAAAAAAATTGTAATAAAATACGATCTGCAAACAGTAGGAAAAAAGTGATCAGTTTTCTACGGCCACGGGTGTTTTATGGGTTTAGGAGTTAGGTGATGACGCATGAGACTACTAGGTTTACCGTTTGGATGTTTAAACATGTGTACGATTTATTTAAGAAAAAAATTCCAAGTAGCAAGAAAAACATCGCTTTTTATTGTTTTTGTTGATCAATTGCTCAACAAGCGTTTTTATACGTTAATTATTAAACAAGTGTCAGAAAATTTGGTCAACATTTTGATCAATAAACCATTATTCAACATGGTTGTGTAACACAAATGCCAAATCTAGCAACGGCAACAGAAAAACGTGCGCTTTTTCCAGCGTTCAAGAGTTCTCGGGACGTTCAGAAAATTGTAAATTTAGTCTGATTTTTGGAAACCCAATCAGGTAAATGCTAATTTTATTTTAAAAAAAATAAAGGAGTCAAAAATAACTACAAAACAACGAATGCCGAAAAGTCAAAATTACAAAAGTTCAAAAGTGGACAAATGGTTGAAATGGTTGAAAGTGATAAAATAATAAAAATCCAAATTCAAACATTCTTTCAAGAAAAATTATTAGTTTTAATGCACCATTTTTATGAATTAGTAAATTAGCAGTTCTAAAAAATACATTCTAGAATAAATTTTTTTTCCATTTCTAACATGAGCTGTTCTTTAAAAGTTTATGAGAAAAATCAAACCAATTTAAAAAAAATTTCAATCTTTCATAATAAATTAATCTCGATTCTGTAAAATTTTTGAAAGTTTCTTACCATTCTTGTTTTTAACGTTTTTCCAAATTTAAACTTGTTTTTATATTCCTTCGAATTAATTTATTTTTCTTTTTGTGTTGTGAGTTTTTCCAATCAATGAGTAGTTTTCAAAATAATGGATAAACTTACTGTATTCAAACTTTTTTTCAAAGAATTGTATGTTTTTTCTGTAGTATTTTCTGGGATTTTTTTTCTTTCTTATAAATTCTAAAAAATATATATTTATAAATCAATGTTTTTCTTGTCTGAGACTTTTGTGAGTTTTCCATTCTTTCAAACATAATCATTTTATATGGTTATAGTTTTTTGGGACTTTGCACTCATTCAAATATGAGCAGCAGCAAATCTTAAGAAATATTGAGAAATCAAACATATTTTAAATGTTTTATTTTTTTTATTTTATAATATTTTATGAAATTTAAGAAAAAACCAGACATATTTTTAAATTCTCTCAAAATTTTACTGTCTTTTGTCTTTTGATCTTTTTTTCAAACATTCTTGTTTAAATGTTTTGAACACAAGGCTTGAAATTAGAAATTTAGTAATTTAGAAACAAGGCCAATCATTGATTACTTGACAATTAATGTTTTATAATTTCATAATTGACCTTTTTTAAAAAGCAAAATTTGTGAGTGAACTGCATCCATCTTTAGTAATAATTTTAAAGTTTTAGTGTTTTTCTCAAGAATGAAAAGTGAAATAAAGTAACTACAGATTGTTAAATACTTGAAAGCTATTTGTCTAGACAGAATAAAAAAAACATGTGCATTTTACTTCAAAAATGAAAAAAAAAACATGATATCAATGCACTTTGTCATCAAAATCTTCTGATTTTCCTCAAATAACCAGATGTTGTTTTTTTTTAAATTAACCCAAAATAGATTTGAAATTTGAAAAAAAAAACAGTTGTACCCGTGGTGCAGGAGTAAGCGTGGTTGCCTCTCACCCAGTCGGCCTGGGTTCGATCCCAGAAGGTCCCAGTGGCATTTTTCGAGACGAGATTTGTCTGATCACGCCTTCCACCGGACGGGGAAGTAAATGTTGGACCCGGTCTAACCTAGAGGTTAGGTCGATATCTCAGTCCAGGTGTAGGAGTCGTCTCCCTGGGTCCTGCCTCGGTGGAGTCGCTGATAGGCAATTGGACTAACAATCCAAAGGTCGTCAGTTCGAATCCCGAGGTGGATGGAAGCTAAGGTGTAAAAAGAGGTTTGCAATTGCCTCAACAATCAAGCCTTCGGACACTTAGTTTCGAGTAGGAATCTCGCAATCGAGAACGCCAAGACAATGCTGTAGAGCGAATTATTTGATTTTGATTTTAGTTGTATTTAAATAATATTAATTTATTTTAAAAATGAGTACAGTGTTCAAGTAATCCTAATGGTTTGATGGTATCATCAACATCATAAGATTGAAAACTTCAGAGCTGGAATAATTCCCCACACACAAACTTCAAGTTCATTGCAAACAACCCAAGATTGGGGGTCGTAAATCACACACTTTTCCGACAAGACACCGACAGCAAATAGACAATAACAGTATTTTAATTGCTTTTCCATGCCGATCATTCCGACCTCCACCACACACCATCGAGGGCAGATATCCAACGAAGTCTGCTGCTCCATAAATGGCTCTATTTAACGTCAACCGTAAATCTCAAAATCTAGATCGATCTGCGGCGGGGGCGTCCAACCAGAGTTTGCATGCAATTCGGTAGCACTAGAGGGGAGTCTACCAATTAACACGCCAGCTCGACCTACCTACATCTGGATTCTAATGAGGTGTCGTTCGGGCTTGGACTTCCTTGGAGACAAACAAAATGCACAGTGGATCAATTTCAACTTTTTCAAACAGTAAAAAAAAATAATTTGCTTAAATTTTTCGTTACTTTTCGATATTTTGAATAATTTTTTAAGAAATATTTAAAATTTAATATTTTTAAACCTTGCCACTGTGAATTGCACTACCAGCAGACGACTTCTACGCTAATAGGGCACAGCAGATTTACAATCAGTGCGCCATTCAGGAAGGTGTCACCGCTCAATGAATGAATAATATTTCTCTACAATATTTACCTAATCTTCTTGCGTTCGTTAGAAGCTTACAATTTATTTGATGGAAACTGAGCGGAACGCATTGCGAAGCGCGCACACACTGTATGATTTACTTGCTTTTCAATGTAAATCCGATCTTGCGTGATTTGTGCAAATGAATGCTGGGGTAGCCTTTCGGTTTCGTTGTGAGTTATTTTATTGTTAGTTGGAAGTTGGCTTGAGGAGAAACTAATGCGACGCTCGATAAAAATAAGAGCTTTAACATGTTTGAAACATTCTTAAGGGGAAGAGATATCATCTTTTTGTTCGAGCAATTATAAAAAAAGTTCGTTAAAAAAAAAACGGTGGCGCCTTAGCTCCGATAACCAAAATTCTCATGCGTCACGCCATTCCCGAATTTTATCAAACCTTTTTTGTTCAATATTCCCGACCTTCGCTTCCAGCCAAAACAGCAGCCACAAACATTCGAGCTCTGAATGTGTAAATTAATCGCACCTATAATTTCAGCCAAAATATTTCGCGATCCACCAATCGATACGCCCATAAACAATCAATTAGGGAGCGCGCGATGTTTGGGGGCCAATGTCGGGGAGGTAGAAATTAAAAATAAAACTAAGGTAATCCACTTAGATTGGGGTTGCTTTTCTTATTTTTTCTAACTAGGCCGTTGCAAATAAATTATTTTGGAGACATTTGACTTGTGATGAATGTTGAATTAAGCAGATATTCAAAAATTTAAAAACATATTTCTGAAAATCAAAATTTAAAGAAAAAAATCTAAAAATTTGAAACAACATAAAACTTTTTAGAACATAATAAATTCAAATAAAAGGTTTGGTTCTCAAATCACAATTGTAAGACACTTTTCAAAGTCAAAATTTTCAAAACATCATAAATTCAATGAAAACAGATTTCCGTCCTGTTTTTTGTCTAAATTAAAAGGGAAATTCAATTATTTTCTCCAGTAAACCTATTGTTGGCACATCAGCACATTGACTTTCAGATACAGATTCAATAAGGCGTTATCACCTGAATTCGAGTAATAAGTAGCTAAAAAGGAAGTGAGTAAGAAAATTTCCATCATCGCTTTAACAAAATAATATGTTTTTGTTTTTTGGAGAGAAAAAATAAATTAGATGGAAATAGGATCCAAATGTTGACATGTCAAACATATAATAATTTCCCTTTTTTAAATAGAATAGAGATTTAAGACTAATAATGTCAAAATTTGTTTAAAAATTAATCAATAACCCTTGAAAATTCCTACATTATTATCACTCCATAACAAAATTATTTCTAAAAAAAATGCAAAAAAAAGTGCGATTGTAACAAAGAAACTATTTAGCCTAATTAAAAAACAACCTTGAATGCCAAGTCAAAAAATTAAGGTCAGCCGAACAAAGAATAGCTACAGATTCAGACTAGTTCAGAAGATCAAAGAAATAACCTTATTTCATAACATTTACAATTTTTTTTTTGTTACTTTTTTCAATTTTAAGGCTTTATTTGAAAAAAAACTCCGGGACATATAAGACATGTAAGAATTTTGAACTAAACAGCATAAATAACTCATAAGTGATCAAAATGCATATGAGACATTTTGAGAACTTAACAAAAAAAAAAAAAAAGATGTGTCATATTTAAAATGTTAAGGAATGCAACAAACATAAATTATTATGTTCTTTCGAAAACAATATTGTTAAAATTTTCAAATCAAAACTAAAGGCTCTAAACCACTGATTTTTTAACATACCAATGTTAGAGTTTAAATTACTTTTTGATCGAAGAGTGATTTGACATTTTCGTAATTCGTAATTCGTAATCGTAATTCAATCGAAAAATTATTACTTATAACTATAGAATAGACAAGAGTAAGAAAAAGTTTTCAAAAAACTTACACTAAGTGCAATGGGAAAAGGATAGATAAAGAGAAAGCTTAAAACTAGATCACAGACAAAAATAATCAATTATAGATGTGCTTGATCATCAGCTCCCCGAGGGCCAGAAATTGCTCCGCCTTGTTACGGCAGCTCCGAAACCGCGTCATCATCTCCCCCGCGAGAGTAAAGAACTCCGGCAGGGTAAAGAGATCTTCCCCGGTGACTCCTTGCTGGGCCGCATCGCCACTACCGGCAGCGACCACGCTGGCAAACGAACGCCCCCAACCAGGAGAGATCGCTGGGTTGTCCGCTGGAACCGTACGCTGCCCAACTGCAGGAACGGCTGCGCTCGTACTTCGCTGAGGAGAGTGGGACGCTGCTGCTTTCTTCTTCCTCTTTTCCTGCTCCTCGAGGTAAGACTTGCGCGCGACGCATCCGCGGTAGTTATTGGTATGGTTGCCGTCACAGTTCGCGCACTTTACGCGCGGCTTAGTTTGCTCTGCGTTTTCCCCCAAGTCCGCCTTTCGTGGCAGTGCGCACACCTCCGAGAGGTGTGGCCCGCACTTCACGCAGCGGGGCCGGAGGTTGCAGTTCCGCGAGCCGTGGCCGAATTTCTGGCAACGGTGGCATTGCGCTACGTCCGTCGGGTTCTTGGTGTAAAACCACCGGTTTACCCAAAAACCATCCAACGTCTTAGTCCGCCGCAGATCTTGGATCTTGACGGTGCCGCGGTCGAAGTACAATAGGTACAGGGTATGCGTACCCGTGACTGTTGTCTTTCGCGAGAGCACTTTTATCTCCCGTGGCTTTATTCCGGCATTCGAGAGGTGTCGCTTCAGGTCGGCGATCGGACGGTCTTGGTAACTCTGCAAGACGACCTTAACATGGGGCTTCTCTGGGTCGTATGTGTAGAAGTTGAAGTTGCTACGCTTCAGTTCTTCAAGCACCAGGTCGAAATCTTTTCTGTTCAGTGTGATCACTTGCACTGCCGACTTACCGATTTTCAGACAATATCCGAGGCCTTCCAGCAATTCGTCAACATCGTCCGCCAACGTGTCCAAAACAAAAATTGGAGGTGGTCTTCGTTCCGTTGGAGAATTGTTCTTTTTTGACGTCGGCACTTTTTTACGTGCACGACCATCGTCGTCGTCGTCATCGGTAGTGCTGCTACCGTCGGTGTTGTTGTTGTTGTTTTCTTCGTCGTCTCTCAGCATCTGGAACTCGTTCCTGATGGGAATGTTGGCGGATGTTGATGTGCCACTGGGCGTGGCACCGGAAGTACCTGAGCGGGTTCGCACTGGTGATCTTGGAACATCTCCGGGATGTAGTAACTTTTTGTCGATTCCTTCTGCGCTCACTCTCCCCTGCGCTATGGCGGTCGACACGGCGTTGGTTTGTTTACCTTTTTGCACACGGCCGGTAGACGATCTTCGCGGGTTTTTCGAGGCCGCACTCGAACTGCCACGGCCACGGCCGGCCCTTGGCATGCTGGTGGAGCAAACTCGCGGCTAATCACGGTAAACTACGGCGAAATAAATCGAAAAAACGATGGAGCACTGAGCACTTGACTGCTGCTTGCTCTCGTGCGTACACGGAGGACATTATAATTTTAATTGTAAAATTATAAACTAATTTATTTCATTATTTCATCTCCGCAATCTATGATTTAAAAAATCTAAATTATTTTAGCATAGTACGGGGTCATAATTGAGCTCGACAATTAAAAAACAACACGAAAAAATCTTTTTTTGCAATACCGTCGTGAAACTACTTACTTTTCCTGTCATTCTTAAACGACGAAATAGCCTACTTTTCTGTACCAAAAATAACAGAATCGAATAGCAACACTTTTCAAAATAAATGCTGAAAAGTTCTTCTTTTCAGCACTGAAATGGGTGCTGAAAAGTTGAACTTTTCAGCACTTGTTTCGAAAAGTAACACTTTTCAACATTTTTTTGATTTAAACGATTTATTGACAAAATACATAAAAATTTGACTTAAAATTTTACTCAATGGGTGTTTTTCGAAATTGCAAAAAATGTTGTGTGGAACTCGTTGCAAAACTTGATTTTTTCAGCACTCTTCGTATTTATCCAACTCGGTGAACTTCGTTGGATAAATGTACGACTCGTGCTGAAAAAATCCTCTTTTTGCAACTTGTTGCATAAACTACTATTTTGTGATTCGATTATCCGAAGTGAATTTTTTAAGAGTTTGAACTGCAATAACCTTTTTGACAGCTGCATAAACTATATGGAGACTTGTATGGACGATCTCATGATAAAAAAAAGTCTTCTTTGGTCATAGAATTGGTACACAAACAATTTCATCAAAATATGAAAAACAAAAACTATTTTCCTTAAAAATGCTTTTTTTTTGCTCATTATATATATATTTCTTTTTTAATTTTTTTTAACGTTGAATATAACCTTTTGCTTAATAAGAAAAGTAAAAATACGACACTAAATGAGTGGAATGTTTGCTGTTTTTACTTTCGAGGGGTCTTTGGGAAAGGGTCTCTCAGGCTTTGAAATCGTCTGGGTATTCCAATATAATGGCTCGTAAATTTGCGATCCCCGATGGACGGGAGGAATTTTTAGTGAGAACTTGGCACCGGTGGCTATTTTTTCGTATAAATATCACGCTTGCGTTTGATTTATGAGCGATTGTGCGAGAATTGGTATTATTGGTTTGTTTTTGTTTTCCAATAATTAGGTCAACTTTTAAGTCTCTTGATTTAAATTTAATGCACTTATTTCAAAAAGACTTGAAATTGAAAAACGAAAATAATCACATGAAACACAAACAAACAAGCAATCAAAGGCAATTACATTCCAGCTGGAATCCTTTCGCCCAGTCGCACAACAGCACAATAAAACCAAGACTCGTCGAATAATTGCAAACCGCACCCAATCCATCATCCAAGTCACGAAACCTCCGAGACGCGGCGTGGATGTCTCGCGGCTGACCGCAACGACCGTCCGAGAATGACCGTCCCTCGACATAAAGGCTGTGAACGATGTTGGCGCCAGGCGCCAGAAAGGTGTTTACAGCTTCGACTCCATCGAAACCCACAGCTGGAGACCTTCCCTTTTTTTCTGCTTCGAAGGTACCTACTCCTTCATAATTCCGTTTTCAACAATTCAACGCGGCGTCTGGACTGCAATGAAAGCTCGGCGACGACGACGACGGCGATGACCTGTCGCGAGTCATCTCATAAATCGTCATTGCTGTGATGTGTTGTCACAAAAGTCATGCGAAATATCAATTAAATTTGGACAAATTGATATTGCAATTTTTTTCATCACTATATATTTTTTTTTTTTGAGGATTTGGTGATTACAATTCATTAATCCTAATTTTTCAAGAAAAACAAGAGAGTGGCAAGACGTCATACGATCACAAATCGGAATAATGGGAATCTTTCGACTGATGATGGATTTTGCAAGGAATCTTCAAGCGTTGAATGTCCCTGCTTGTTTGGTTGTTGTTCAAAGGAACATGTTTTTATATGACGACTGCATCCAATTAGTGATAATGTTCGTGATTTTTTTTCTCAAAAATGTTGTTCGAAAGTAATGCTCAAAGAAATCTGATACTAATCAGCTTCTAGAAATTTGCTGGTCTTTGAGATTTTCAGTCTCAACATTTTCTAACCAAGCTCAAATTAGGTATCGCTGGAATCGCATGCCGTACAAAGTCGCGATAAGTTGTGACCGTTTCAGGCCGCAAATTATTGATTAGTAAAAGTAAAAGTAAATCTTTCCCTGTTCCTGAGGGGAATACCCGTGAAGAGTATCGGGGCCGGTATTTACAAAGCAGATTCAGTGACAGTTTATTAATCAACTAATGTTAACATGTTAAGGTTCATATTAACATTCCTAAAGTGTCTTGATAAGGTCCACTTTGTGACGATACACTACCTTCCCTTTACTAAGCAATCGAATCCAGAAGATAAATGATCACCAGTTGTGTTGGTCCGATCCGGGATTTGAAACCCGATCTACCGCTTACGAGGCGAAAGCGTTACCAATGGGCTCGTGGCAACATTTTAAATCAGACCATTAGTGACTGAGATATCGACATTAGAAAATGAAGGGTTGTTTGGTTGACACTTAGAAAACTTCAATTTCCTGTTTCTTTTGCTTTAAGCAGCTGTATCTCAGCAACCAAAGGTCCAATCTTTAATGTCTCTTAGACAATTTTATAGCAAACAAGCCTTACCCGGCAAACTTCGTCCTGCCCTTTTTTGGTTTCCTGACGTTTCTCGCTTGTTTGCTAATGCAGCCTCCTGTGATCAAAATTTGATTTTACGCAGCTTTTCCCATACAATCTGCAGATTTTCCGGAATCGGTTCCAGAGTGGCCAAAGTGTCAACTTATTAGCGTAAAAACCTTCCCTGACCTTATACGAACCAAACGCAGCAAAGAGCGCTCCGATCCGACATTCCATGTTCAACTGATTCGCGTTCGAACAAAACCGTCGAAATTTTTTATATATATAGATATAGATTTTCTGAAATTTTAAAAAAAAATATTTTGGGAAATGGTCGCTCATATTCAATATTTCGAAAAATCGAAAAGCTGCACATATTTCGCTGAAATCAAACTTTCGGTGGCTATATCTTGAAAACGGGGCCCTATATCAAAACAACTGTAAAGCTCTTTTTGCAATTCCGTCGTAAAACTGCTTACTTTTCCTGTATTCTTGAACGACGAAATAGCCTACTTTTCTGTACCAAAAAAAACAGAATCGAATAGCAACACTTTTCAAAAAAAATGCTGAAAAGTTCTACTTTTGGGGAAAAGTTGAACTTTTCAGCACTTGTTTCTAAAAGTAACACTTTTCAACATTTTTTTTTATTTAAACGATTTATTGACAAAATACATGAAAATTCGACATAAAATTTCACTCAATGGGTGTTTTTCGAAATTGCAAAAAATGTTGTTTGGAACTCGTTGCAAAACTTGATTTTGATTGCCAATTTAATTTTACATAAAAAAATAGGGTCGAATTTTTTTTTGCATGAAATTTCGAATTTTTCAAGAAATCACATTTAAAAAAAATCATAACTCGGCGGCAGATTTTTTGTCCATACTTGTCTATGGCTCAAAAGTTGCGGGTTTTTGTCTCCTAAAACATATCAAAAAATCACGCAAACAAAAAAATAAGTGTTTTTGGAAAGTGAGTTTTTGTAAAAAAAAAGTTAACGGTGCACATCAATCAGAGCTTTTGCACCAAGATTTTTGGTACAGATATTTTAGTATTTAAACAATTCTCTGAGGTCATCCAATTTTTTTGTATTTTTTAATCCGGCTGAAACTTTTTAGGTGCCTTCGGTATGCCTAATGAAGCCATTTTGCATCATTAGTTTGTCCGTATAATTTTCCATACATATTTGGCAACTGCCCATACAAAAATGATAGATGAAAATTCAAAGATATGTACCTTTTGAAGGAATTTTTTGATCGATTTGGTGTCTTCGGCAAAGTTGTAGGTTTGGATAAGGACTACACTGAAAAAAATGATACACGGTAATTTTTTTTTTGTTGACTTTTAATTTCACTTTTCAAGACATACATTTTAAAAATCAAGAATAACATTTTAAAAGGGCCAAACATTCAATATAACGCCCTTTGAAAATGTTAGTCTTGATGTGAAAAAAAACAGAAAATATTGTTTTCGAAAAGATCGGAAAATTTCACGAATGTTTCATATTTTAACATTGAAATTCGGACCATTAGTTGCTGAGATATCGACATAAGAAAATCGTGGGTTGTTTGGGTGAGACTTAGAAAACTTTAATTTTCCTGTTTTTAAATCTTAGCATGGCAATATCTCAGCAATTAAGGGTCATATCGCCAAAGTTCAAAAAATCAAAATATAGATAACTTCTCAGCTTTTCTAAAATATTTTTTCAAAAGTGGGCAAACACGGGCACTAATTTTTTAAAATGAATAACTGCGACTATTTTCAAAAAAGTTACCTAAAAATGGCAATAACTTGAAAACGGTGCACTTTATGAAAATTTCACTAAAGTACTTTTTGATTGCAAATTCGATTTTACATCGAAAAATGAAGTTGAATAAATTTTGCGACCAATATTTCGAATTTTTTTAAATCATGATCCAAAAATTCATTACTCTATCAAGGATTTTTTGCCCGTTCTGGAAATTTCTGAAAAGTTGGCATTTGATGTCTTTTAAAACATATCAGAAAATAAAAAAATATTTAAAATTGAGTTTTTTTGCAAATCAATTTTTAGTGACAAAAAGTGAAATTTACAATAAAAAAAAATTTTTACCGTGTATCATTTTTTTTTCAGTATAGTTCATATCCATACATACAACTTTACCGAAGACACCAAATCGATCATAAAAATCCTTCAAAAGATACAGATTTTTGAATTTTCATGTATCATTTTTGTATGGGCAGCTGCCAAATTTGTATGGAAAATTATATGGACAATTTATTGATGCAAAAAAGCTTCTTTGGGCATTTCGAAAGCACCAAAGAAAAAGACCGATTTTGTAGAGAATTGTTGATTTTCGAAACTACGGGAACAATCGGTATAATTTTTTATTCATCCCCTAAAGTACTGTCTACTAAGCGATTTTCAATACGTTTGATTACAGCTTGGTAAATGCAATTTTGACCAATATCTAGTAATAAATAGCTAAATGAGAAGTGAGCAAGCATGTTTCTGTTAAAAATTATGCATTTTTTTTAAATAATGATAGTTTGCAAAACGTATTTTTTCATAAACATGCAAATTAGTAAAATTCGTGATGTACAAAAACTTTAAAATATAAACTCCACCCCTACCTGTCGCATGTTTTGAAAAAAATATTTTTCTATTGAATTATTGTTATAAAATATTATTTCAAACATTAATTATTTAGGTGAAAAGTATGTTAAATGTCAGTCAACATTGTTTTGAATGTTGCTGAACATGCCAAATTTGTAAAAAAAAAATACTTGAAATTGTGGTTTCATTGAATTTTCACCAACACTCCTTTCACTAATGGATAACATACCCTTAAAAAAACTTTTGAAAATATATTTTTTTCTGAACTTGAACAACTTTCTTCATCGCTTGAGCTGACGAAATTTGCGTCATGGCCTACCCACGAAACACGCGAGTTTCGCGTGATCTCTGATCAATATCGATCAAACCAAACCCCCATTGACGAATCCCCGATTCCGAGCGCGTCCAGGTGATTAAATGGTCCACGGGTTTTGGCGCGGGAGAGAGAGGCCAGACAAACGACACCCATCGCGCACTACTAATGGGGGACTAAAACAAACCATAAACACAGATCTGGATCTGCATTCGAAATCGGCGTGTCCAGACGTACGTTGAAGTCGACGGTGGAACGTGCGTGGGAATATCGAAGCGAAGAAATCGATGTCTTGCAGAAATGATGAATGTTTGGATGAAATTTGCGGATTGCAGGGTTCGTTCGGACTCTCTGCAGTACAATTTCGAAATGCCAGAAAGTCTCGCAGGGAACGGTGGTATCGAATTATTTATGAGTAATTCACCTAGAGACAAAAGATTTTCAAACTAAACGGACCTCGTTTCTACCAATAAGTCTCAAAACATACAGGTCAAAATTTATTACAACCTCACAGCATTCCAACAAACCCACAAAAAACATCAGAATTCGAACACGATAAAGAACACTGAAAAAATCACTGCTAAATGGCTGTTGTAGCACCAAAACTGCTGAATCGATTCGGTTATTTATGGCCCAACGCCGTAACATAAGTGGCCCGGTGTAATGCAACACCGAAATTATTTCCACCAGCGTAGGGTAACTGGCGGTTGCTTTGACTTTAAAACATTCAAACAAGTCGGTACATGAAACCGTGTCCAAATTTGATGCAGTTACCTCGATTCCTGTTGCCTTCAGTTGGTCAAATCATCCAAATTCAAAGAAATGAACAAAAACAAAAGCTCTTTTCCAGATCCTGTACGCAAATTGCAGTTTCTGGTTCTTTATTCGCCGAAAACGTGCAGTTTGGCAAAAGCGCGACGGTAGCTCTGGCTCAAAATTCAACACTTTCTACACGTGCTCATGTTGCACCTCGAAGTCGACCTCGGTGGTGGTGGACCTTGCCTTGGATATCCCTCGCAGGTCAGTGACTCTTGCACGTTGCGGCTGTGTTGTGGCCCCCGAGGTTTAGGGTTCGATTTGTCACTCGAAACTGTGCGCGAACTATTTGCAATGGCGCGTTGGGGTTTGCGTGATGAAACTGGACCGTAAGTTATGGGAGTGACTCAGATTAAAGTGACAGCTGGATGAATTTGATTCTTAATTAATTTAGTTTGCTTGGAGCTTGATAAAAATAAAACTAATATCAAGGGAGCTAAATTTGAAGCTTATTTAAAACTGACCGGTCACTCGCTCAGTGTCGTTTAAAAATATCTGAGCCATCAACTCTAAGATGCGAATTGTATAGTTTACTATAAAAAAAAGATTATCATTTTTTTTCAAATAATAAGAACATTTTTAAAAAAAATAGCAACATAAATTTAATTTAATATTTTTTTCAATAAATAAATTTACCCAAGTTTTTCAATTATCATATTTTCGTCCAAAAAGCATTGAAGATTCATTTACTCGTTCTCAAAATACAGCTCATAAAAGATTAAAAATCTGAAAAATAATTTGTTTCGAACTTTCATCAAAATATCAATTTATTATTAAACTCCGATATATCAAAAGCTGAAAGTCAGGTGTTTAATAAAAAAAACAATCGTGTTTTTCTAACATTTCTTAAAAAAACATCAAAAAACATTATTATCGATTGAGAAGAGTCAAATTTTCATACAAAGACTCTTTCCAAATTATAATTGCAAACATTTTTTTTTTTTAATTTATTTTGTAGGAAATTATTACAAAGTTTCGAGGGCGAAACATTGAATTTAAAAATCAAAAAAAAATTATGTTGCTAACAAAAACTATTGGTGGCTTTAAATTGGCAACGGAGAACCGTTTCGAAAAAAAAGTGACCGTAACTAGGTCTATTGATTTTTTGCGATTTCGTGAAGGTCGAGTAATCCTTAAAATTTGCTTATGGCCGTAAAATTTGGTCAAAACTATGAAATGCCACGATATTCGAAAAAACAATTAGAGCAATTGCAAATATTCATACTTTTTAATTTTTTGTGTCTCCTCTCGAACTCGGACAAAGTCAATGGAAATAAACTTTAGAAAATATTTGAGCTATTCTCTACGAAATCGGCCGATTCTGAATTTTTTTTTAGTTTTTTTTTTTATTTGGGACAAACTTTATGGGGTCCTTGCCTAAGACCAAAGAAGCCATTTTGTGTCATTGGTTCTCCCATACAAGTCTCCATACAATTTTGACAGCTGTTCATGTCCCGCCCGTGTGTATCAATCGGACCGCGCACTGGACTCACAATCCAAAGATTGCTGGTTCAAATCCCGAGGCTGGCGCTCTAAAATTCTAAGTGTAAATATGGGTATCCGGCGCCGTCACTCCGTGCCGTACTCAAAACACTTAGGAGCCCAGGGTGGCGAAGTCCTTGTAGATAAAAGGAAGACACTAGTGGTTGGTACTAGCAATGGTGGCCGACAGCTATAAAGTTAACTTCGTTTTTTTTTTCATACACAAATGGTAAGTAAATATTTAAAAATCTGTAACTTTTGAAGGAATTTTCTGATCGATTTGGTGTTTTCGGCAAAATTAAAGGCGTAATATTGAATGTTAGTCTTGATTCCAAAATGTTGAAATTATTTTTTTCGAGAAAATCATAAAATTTCTCAAATGTTTAATTTATTAACATTTAAAATTAAACAATTGGTTGCTGAGATATTGGCATTAGAAAATGTGGAAATGTTTGGATGAGTCTTAAAAAAACAACTTTATTGTTTCTTTTTCTTTTACTTGCTGTATTTCAGTATAAGCAGAGGTCCAATCTTAAATGTCTCTTAGACAGTTTTATTAGAAATTTTCTGCACCTCTTGAAAAATAAAACCATCGTGGTCACTATTTAAAAAAAAAGAAAACGTCAAAAGTTGCGGATTTTTGCCCCTTAACGGTACACATCAACCATAGCTTTTGCACCCAGATTTCTGTTACAGACATTTTAGTATCTTCAAAAATACGGGAACTATCGATATGATTTTTTATTCATCCCCTAAATTACTGTCTTCAAAGTTATTTACAATAAAATTTGACTATTTTGACAATCAGATTCTTTGGTTCGTAAGTTTGACAAATGTATAAAGAAATTACAATCTGACAAGAAAAACAAGCTTTCGTTCGAGCGATTCTCTTACTTGAATCGATATCAGGTAAACTCACTTAAGCTGGAATCGAGAATGAGATGCCGAAACTTTGTCGCAAGGCTCCATTTTAAGGCTTAACGTCACCACCACCACCGCCGCAGAATCCGCCAAGCTTTCCTAAACATCGTGTTGCTTTAATTAATGGACACCTAAAATGTAAATCAAGAACCATAATCAATTTGCATAAATACATAAGCTGTGGGCGCGGCCTCAGTTCAAAGGAGCCCCGGATTTCTCGCGGCGCGGCTCTCAACGGCGGCACATGCGGTCTCGTTTTGTTTTGTCTGCGACGAAGCGGAGAGATGTCCTGCCGTGATCTGGAGCCCCCGGCGCAGGTCGCGTCAACTGACGCCACCGGACAGACAGCGAGCGCCAGATATGGAAATGTGGCCCGAAATGGGCATTAATGCCAAAACAAAACAACGATCTTCGGTGATCCTAATGGGGACGCGGTTTTGGACTCCAATTTTGTGGTGGCTTCCTCGATAAAATGCAAACAAGCGGCTCGGACCGGAGGAGAGGCTTCCGGGGGTTTGAAGCGAAGCCGTTGAAGGGGACAACAATTTGTTAATTTGTTTATGTTTATAAATGTTTGCTTTGGCAATCAGGTTTGGATTATGAACAACAAGACACGTTTTACAAATTTAAACAAAAATAGAAAGATGTACCTAAGATATTTAAGTTATTTCGTAAAAATAAAATCACGGCCTTCAAAAATCTTCGTTGGCATTTTTCAAGACGAGATTTGTCTGCTCATGCCTTTCGTCGGACGGGGAAGTAAATGTTGGCCCCGGTCTAACCTAGAGGTTAAATCGTTAGCTCAGTCCAGGTGTAGAAGTCGTCTCCCTAGGTCCTGTCTCGGTGGAGTCATTGGTCGGCAGTTGGACTCACAATCCAAAGGTCGTCAGTTCGAATCCCGGGGTGGATGGAAGCTTAGGTGTTTCAATTCTTCACCCCTTGTAAGAATCACGCAATCGAGAACTCCAAGGCATTGCACAGTGGGGCGAGGTGGCAATCTAGCGGGACAAAATTAATAGCGCTCTGGGGTTACGTCCTAGAGCTTCGGTGTCTTCAGCAAAGTTGTTCAGAAAAATCAGGGCTACATTTTGGTACTAAAATGTAGTTCCAATTTTGGCCGCATAGGTGGCGCTGAAATCTAACTTTTTCCAGTGACTTCCTAGCGAGTTGGTGTCTTCGACAAAGTTCTAGATCTCGCCAAATTACGTATAGTCACCGAACATGTCAAAATTCTCAAAAATAACTGCGTAAAGTTACAGTTAGTTTAAAAAATAGTTATAATTAAGCTATGAATATTCAGTCAATCTAGCGGGACAAAATTAATAGCGCTCTGGGGTTACGTCCTAGAGCTTCGGTGTCTTCAGCAAAGTTGTTCAGAAAAATCAGGGCTACATTTTGGTACTAAAATGTAGTTTCAATTTTGGCCGCATAGGTGGCGCTGAAATCTAACTTTTTCTAGTGACCTTCTAGCGAGTTGGTGTCTTCGACAAAGTTGTAGATCTCGCCAAATTACGTATAGTCACGGAACATGTCAAAATTCTCAAAAATAACTGCGTAAAGTTACAGTTAGTTTAAAAAATAGTTATAATTAAGCTATGAATATTCAGTCAATCTAGCGGGACAAAATTAATAGCGCTCTGGGGTTACGTCCTAGAGCTTCGGTGTCTTCAGCAAAGTTGTTCAGAAAAATCAGGGCTACATTTTGGTACTAAAATGTAGTTCCAATTTTGGCCGCATAGGTGGCGCTGAAATCTAACTTTTTCCAGTGACTTCCTAGCGAGTTGGTGTCTTCGACAAAGTTCTAGATCTCGCCAAATTACGTATAGTCACCGAACATGTCAAAATTCTCAAAAATAACTGCGTAAAGTTACAGTTAGTTTAAAAAATAGTTATAATTAAGCTATGAATATTCAGTCAATCTAGCGGGACAAAATTAATAGCGCTCTGGGGTTACGTCCTAGAGCTTCGGTGTCTTCAGCAAAGTTGTTCAGAAAAATCAGGGCTACATTTTGGTACTAAAATGTAGTTTCAATTTTGGCCGCATAGGTGGCGCTGAAATCTAACTTTTTCTAGTGACCTTCTAGCGAGTTGGTGTCTTCGACAAAGTTGTAGATCTCGCCAAATTACGTATAGTCACGGAACATGTCAAAATTCTCAAAAATAACTGCGTAAAGTTACAGTTAGTTTAAAAAATAGTTATAATTAAGCTATGAATATTCAGTCAATCTAGCGGGACAAAATTAATAGCGCTCTGGGGTTACGTCCTAGAGCTTCGGTGTCTTCAGCAAAGTTGTTCAGAAAAATCAGGGCTACATTTTGGTACTAAAATGTAGTTCCAATTTTGGCCGCATAGGTGGCGCTGAAATCTAACTTTTTCCAGTGACTTCCTAGCGAGTTGGTGTCTTCGACAAAGTTCTAGATCTCGCCAAATTACGTATAGTCACCGAACATGTCAAAATTCTCAAAAATAACTGCGTAAAGTTACAGTTAGTTTAAAAAATAGTTATAATTAAGCTATGAATATTCAGTCAATCTAGCGGGACAAAATTAATAGCGCTCTGGGGTTACGTCCTAGAGCTTCGGTGTCTTCAGCAAAGTTGTTCAGAAAAATCAGGGCTACATTTTGGTACTAAAATGTAGTTTCAATTTTGGCCGCATAGGTGGCGCTGAAATCTAACTTTTTCTAGTGACCTTCTAGCGAGTTGGTGTCTTCGACAAAGTTGTAGATCTCGCCAAATTACGTATAGTCACGGAACATGTCAAAATTCTCAAAAATAACTGCGTAAAGTTACAGTTAGTTTAAAAAATAGTTATAATTAAGCTATGAATATTCAGTCAATCTAGCGGGACAAAATTAATAGCGCTCTGGGGTTACGTCCTAGAGCTTCGGTGTCTTCAGCAAAGTTGTTCAGAAAAATCAGGGCTACATTTTGGTACTAAAATGTAGTTCCAATTTTGGCCGCATAGGTGGCGCTGAAATCTAACTTTTTCCAGTGACTTCCTAGCGAGTTGGTGTCTTCGACAAAGTTGTAGATCTCGCCAAATTACGTATAGTCACCGAACATGTCAAAATTCTCAAAAATAACTGCGTAAAGTTACAGTTAGTTTAAAAAATAGTTATAATTAAGCTATGAATATTCAGTCAATCTAGCGGGACAAAATTAATAGCGCTCTGGGGTTACGTCCTAGAGCTTCGGTGTCTTCAGCAAAGTTGTTCAGAAAAATCAGGGCTACATTTTGGTACTAAAATGTAGTTTCAATTTTGGCCGCATAGGTGGCGCTGAAATCTAACTTTTTCTAGTGACCTTCTAGCGAGTTGGTGTCTTCGACAAAGTTGTAGATCTCGCCAAATTACGTATAGTCACGGAACATGTCAAAATTCTCAAAAATAACTGCGTAAAGTTACAGTTAGTTTAAAAAATAGTTATAATTAAGCTATGAATATTCAGTCAATCTAGCGGGACAAAATTAATAGCGCTCTGGGGTTACGTCCTAGAGCTTCGGTGTCTTCAGCAAAGTTGTTCAGAAAAATCAGGGCTACATTTTGGTACTAAAATGTAGTTCCAATTTTGGCCGCATAGGTGGCGCTGAAATCTAACTTTTTCCAGTGACTTCCTAGCGAGTTGGTGTCTTCGACAAAGTTGTAGATCTCGCCAAATTACGTATAGTTACGGAACATGTCAAAATTCTCAAAAATAACTGCGTAAAGTTACAGTTAGTTTAAAAAATAGTCATAATTAAGCTATGAATATTCAGTCAATCTAGCGGGACAAAATTAATGGCGCTCTGGGGTTACGTCCTAGAGCTTCGGTGTCTTCAGCAAAGTTGCTCAAAAAAATCAGGGCTACATTTTGGTACTAAAATGTAGTTCAAATTTTGGCCGCATAGGTGGCGCTGAAATCTAACTTATTCCAGTGACCTCCTAGCGAGCTGGTGTCTTCGACAAACTTGTAGATCTCGCCAAATTACGTTAAGTTACCGAACATGTCAAAATTCTTAAAAATGTACAAAATTGGTTATTTAAAAATGAAATTACGTTATTTTCATTTAAAAGACTGAAAAATTATCTATCACTTGAAGTTTTTTTAATTTCTGTTATTTTTTGGAAATTTTTGGTATTTAAAAATAATAGAAAACAGAAAATAACAATTGTCTATCAGTTTTGTTTATTTTATTGTTTTAGGTGTTTGAAAAGGTATTTAGTTTAATTTCTTGTGTTTTCATTGAAATTTGAGACCATTTTTAGGTGACATAAAATCTGAACAATTTATGTAGTGGCCTAATTTTATCTTTCAATAAATTGTAACGTTTTGGACGTTATTTTGCAACAATTAGACTTTGGCCATGGTCGAGTGGAGGCAAAAAAAAAATAAAAGAAATATAAAAAGTGAGATTACAAGCCAGAATTTAAACATTTCAATAAAAAATAATGGTTATAAAATATATTATACAAAAGTACTCTTGATTTGCAATCATTATTTTCAAAAAATATAAGATTCGGCAATAAAAAAACATTTTAGCGATACTGTTCATCTAAAATTTAATTAAATTAAAATTGTTTTTAAATAAACCCGAACATGCACAAAATTATTTTTAACGCAGAGCAATTCATTTTAAATGGATTTCAGCTGACTGCACATAAGTTTCCATTGAAAGTTTGATTTTTATTTTTTTTTTGAAAAAATATGCTCTACCTCTGATTTGGGGGTGGTGACAAAAGCATTGAAACATACAGTATGTAAAAAAGTATGTTTACACCCCTTGGGCACTATGCACAAATTGTGATGAAACATGTAAACAATTTAAAGTTTGACAGAAACCTAGTACTTTTTGTTCAGAAACTCATGCCGAATATTTTGCTACAAAAAGCTCATGAAAAGATGGTTTCAATAAAAAGTTATATAACAAATACTATTACAAAAATCAAAAAAGGGGCGAAAAAATGTGTACACTTTTCGAAAAATTAACGTACATAAAGTTATTTGTTGACATATCACCATAAATCCAGTCTCCCAACTCCAAATAGGCATCTTTGACTGGTTAAAAAATAATTTGGATTGAATATAAAGTTTACTTACTACTTAGTATAAATGTTTATATAACTTTGGAAATTCTATATAAAACTTATCTAAACTTAATTTTGCATACTTTTAGTTTAACTAAATGTCAATATCTTACCATAGAATTGCTAAATAAAGTTTTTGAATCGTATACTGGTTCGGATGCGACGAAGTACTAAGTAATTTTGACAAAGTTTCTAAGAAATTTTGTCCCGCTAGATTGACTGAATTTTCATAGCCTAATTATAACTATTTTTTAAACTAACTGTAACTTTGCACAGTTATTTTTAAGAATTAAGACATGTTCGGTGACTATACGTAATTTGGCGAGATCTACAACTTTGTCGAAGACACCAACTCGCTAGGAAGTCACTGGAAAAAGTTAGATTTCAGCGCCACCTATGCGGCCAAAATTGGAACTACATTTTAGTACCAAAATGTAGCCCTGATTTTTTTGAGCAACTTTGCTGAAGACACCGAAGCTCTAGGACGTAACCCCAGAGCGCTATTAATTTTGTCCCGCTAGATTGACTGAATATTCATAGCTTAATTATAACTATTTTTTAAACTAACTGTAACTTTACGCAGTTTTTTTTGAGAATTTTGACATGTTCCGTGACTATACGTAATTTGGCGAGATCTAGAACTTTGTCGAAGACACCAACTCGCTAGGAAGTCACTGGAAAAAGTTAGATTTCAGCGCCACCTATGCGGCCAAAATTGGAACTACATTTTAGTACCAAAATGTAGCCCTGATTTTTCTGAACAACTTTGCTGAAGACACCGAAGCTCTAGGACGTAACCCCAGAGCGCTATTAATTTTGTCCCGCTAGATTGACTGAATATTCATAGCTTAATTATAACTATTTTTTAAACTAACTGTAACTTTACGCAGTTATTTTTGAGAATTTTGACATGTTCGGTGACTATACGTAATTTGGCGAGATCTAGAACTTTGTCGAAGACACCAACTCGCTAGGAAGTCACTGGAAAAAGTTAGATTTCAGCGCCACCTATGCGGCCAAAATTGGAACTACATTTTAGTACCAAAATGTAGCCCTGATTTTTCTGAACAACTTTGCTGAAGACACCGAAGCTCTAGGACGTAACCCCAGAGCGCTATTAATTTTGTCCCGCTAGATTGACTGAATATTCATAGCTTAATTATAACTATTTTTTAAACTAACTGTAACTTTACGCAGTTATTTTTGAGAATTTTGACATGTTCGGTGACTATACGTAATTTGGCGAGATCTAGAACTTTGTCGAAGACACCAACTCGCTAGGAAGTCACTGGAAAAAGTTAGATTTCAGCGCCACCTATGCGGCCAAAATTGGAACTACATTTTAGTACCAAAATGTAGCCCTGATTTTTCTGAACAACTTTGCTGAAGACACCGAAGCTCTAGGACGTAACCCCAGAGCGCTATTAATTTTGTCCCGCTAGATTGCCACCTCGCCCCACTGTGCATTGCTGTAAAGAGTATAATTTGATTTTTGATTTGAAGATTGAGAGAGTTCGTCAAAGCTTAATCTGGGTATTGCCATTTCAAAAACTTACGTTTTTGTCGCAAACTTTTACCGATCCACACACACACAACCCACCCACGCACCACTTACGCGATCAATGAGTGTCTGCGAGAGAACTACCCAAAAAAAAAAAACAAAACACCAAACTGGTTGTTGCAATATTTGGCTTTTGTGGCCGTCTTGTCTCCAAAACCGTTTGGGGGTTTTTGTTTTTGTGCGGACTTGACCGCCCATTTAGTCACCGCCACCGTAACCACTCCAAGCTGTCTACGCGGGTTGGCGGTGTGTGGTCAGCAGTCAGCAGTTTTGTCCCGTCCGGTTATGCGTGGGAACTGAGCAAATATTTAATTTGACCAAAATGTGCCGTTTCGTGAGCATTACCAAGTCCCTGGTGTAAGGTAATTTGAGATTATTTTTTTTGAAAACTCAGGCGTTTTGGAAACATGGTTCTGGCTATTCACAGAGTCGTTTGTATTTATTAAAGTGTTCAGCAAATATATCATCCCCTAACTAAACAAACAATCACGGCATGACCAACGATCATCGACAGGTTCCGGAGCCATATGGCCTACCACAACAATTCCGGGAACGTGCCATAATTGAGTCATAAATTTCCGCCACCAGCCCCATCATCATCAGATAAAGCTTATCTAGAGACCTGAAGAAACCATAAAGTGCGTTTACAGCTTCATGAACTAGAATGCTCTCCAAGTGTACACACATCACTCAACCTTTGCCAACGGCGGTGATAAGAGGTGGGCTGGTTCAGGTGACACACTCGGTCGCAACAACCAAAGTTCTGCTGAAGTTGAAGCCAATATCAATTCCGTGTTTACTTTGGCGGAGTCAGTCGTTGGAGTACTAGAGAGCGAAAAAAAATCGGTGAATCACGCTGGTGTAGACCCCCACGTTAGCGGTACTGGGCAGTTGCTGCTAACCACCAATTGGCACGCATTTCATGAAACTAGGCGAAATATGTTTCAATCGGGCGAGTTGTAGGTTATAATTAGTGGGTCTTGCTCTGGTGACAGCTGGGTGACAGTCAAAACTGGTCACAGAACGCTGAGAGGAAAAAGGGTCAATTTAAAATGCATAAAATAATTTCAAAAAATATTAGTTGAAAAAAAAACACCAATCATTGATTTTAAAATGTGCGTTCGATTGAATTTCAATTATTGAAAAACAGATTCAAATGTAAATTTCTGTAAAGATCTTATTTTTGCCTTCCTCACCTCAATGAGGGAAGGCTATAAAATCACTCGAAAAATGAACTCGTTTATTCGACCTCGCAGACCCACCTTCACGTATACCTATCGACTCAGAATCAAATTCTGAACAAATGTTTGTGCGTGTGTCTGGATGTGAGTCCGTGCACCGAAAAATATGCACACGATTTTATCCGGACTGGCTGAACCGATTTGGACCATTTTGGTCTCATTCGATCCGTCTTGGGGTCCCACAAGACCCTAGTTAATATCATGAAGTTTAGAAAAGTACTTCAAAAGTTATGCTAAAAAACAATTTTAGCTAAACTTCGGAAGATTGTAAAAAGGGTGGTTTTTGTAAGAAACCCCGTCATGCTATACATTGTTAGAAAGGTATTTTAAATACCTTTCCAACGAGCCTAAAACGTTAAAGATCTGACAACCCTATTAAAAGTTATAATCACTTAAGTTTTATCTATATACTTTTTTAGGCCGGATCTCAAATATTTTGATAAAGTAAGTGTTATTTATTCTCTTTTTTGAGACTGTGTAGTGTATCACTTTATGAATGTGAGGAAGGCACTAACCACCTGAAGGTGGATTATGTAACGTTTTTTTATTTCCTTTCCTCAGTAAGGTGAACAAGGCAATTACGAATCAGAAGTATAGCCAACAGTTTAGTTCTTGTATGTATTACAGAAAAAAATCCCTCGAATC
This sequence comes from Culex pipiens pallens, assembly GCF_016801865.2. Taxonomy (NCBI): domain Eukaryota; kingdom Metazoa; phylum Arthropoda; class Insecta; order Diptera; family Culicidae; genus Culex; species Culex pipiens. The sequence goes on along the minus strand of NC_068939.1, from coordinate 151,986,243 downwards.
TAGCCATGTACGAGCTTTAAGCATTCGCGAGTTCATTCTAATGTAAAATTGGCTAAAATTTTCGATAAAAAATACTTTTAAAGCAGGGGTGCCCAACCTTTTGGCCCTGCGGGCCAGATCTGATATGTCTGAAGCAGCCGGAACTAATGTTTGATAAAAGTTTAAAAAGTTAAAAAAAATCTTAACATTATTTTGATTAGGTTCGATTGAAGTAAACAAATATATAAAGTAGTGTTGCAAATAATATTTATATAGGGGAAGGGGGGGCAAGACGACCATATGGGACAAAAGGAACAATCATTCGTACGGCCGTAATTTTTAAATTTTGAATATTTCCAGTGTGAGGAATTGTTGCTAGCAATGCAATTAGCTGATTCTATTAACACATAACCGCCAAAACGATGTAAACGCCTCGGGGCATAAGATTTAATGAAGTTTTTTTCAAAACCTTTGTTTTCTTATAATATTTGGAAAGTACAAAATAAGGCTTAGGGTTCGTTTTAAGGCTCATTTTATCAAAATGCTATTTTTCCTAGATCGGTAGTGTCCCTACCAATAACTTTCACCTGTTATAAAGTATGATTCAACTTTTGGTTATTTTTGTTGAGAGCTTTTAAAAAATCTTGTTCAGGTGTAGCAAGCGTACCATATGGATTTTTAGTATGGAAAAAAATACGAATTGCTGCAACAACCTATTTTTTTGGGAAATAAATACATAAAAGTACTTAAAAACTGATAAACAATTGTTTAAAAAAAATCCATACAAAATATAGTGATATTATGAAAATTAGCTATTTATCATCTAAGTAATATTTATATTTCGCAAAAATGATCAATTTTTTAGTAAAATATTATTATTTAATCTAAAAATTAAAGAAACGTTTCAAATACATTCTAATCTGATGTATCTTAGTGATAACAGTTCAATTGTTAGCAAATTAACATGTTGTTTCATGCATTGTTCCTCTTGCCCCAACGGGTTGTTCGTCTTGCCCCACTAGTTGAGTAGAACGTACGGAAAATCAAGACCTGGAATAAGATGATTATATAAAAATCCGACAGATTTTTTAACGTTTTTAATAGGGACGTGGCGTTACATCGTGCTGCCATTTGGTTTTTTTTATGTGCAAGAGTGGAAAAGTGCTGAGTCATCGTCTAAAAATAGACGGCGTCCTATCTCGCCCAGCAAAATGAAGTCGATAAAGTAGTCGGTTTCGATGAAAAAAGTGGAAAACGTGGTCTAAAAATAGCGACGCCATCCCCCTATGGGTTATAACGAGCATTTCCTTAGCTTGTTACACTTGCCCCACTTTCCCCTATCTTGATTTAAATGAAGAAAAACAAAGATTAATTTTAAAAATGTGTTTATTCAATTTATTTTTATTTTGTTTAGTTTTGTAATTGTTTTGACGATTTCAATTAAATACCTTCATATCTGTTACTTAAAAAAAGTTCAAATTTCGCCTTTTACATTGTTGTGTACCTTTTCTCAATTTTTTTACAAAATATTTTAAATCGTTTAAAACACACAACATTTTAAAAAGTGTATTAAAAATATATATTGAATTGTTTTCATTTCGTTATTCTTCAATTATCTTTAAACTATTGAAATTTATGAAAACAAGTTTTTCTCTCTAATTTCTTGATTCAATGTGAGATAATGTTTCTAAAATAAATATTTGCCGCCATCTTTACATCCACTGTGAATAATATGCTTTGTATGCTTTTTTCAACCAAAACGTTATCACTGAAAAGTTGTTCTGAAATAGTAGTTTATGCAACAAGTTGCAAAAAGAGGAGTTTTTCAGCACGAGTCGTACATTTATCCAACGAGGTTCACCGAGTTGGATAAATACGACGAGTGCTGAAAAAATCAAGTTTTGCAACGAGTTCCATACAACATTTTTTGCAATTTCGAAAAACACCCATTGAGTTATATTTTAACTCGAATTTTCACGTATTTTGTCAATAAATCGTTTGAATCAAAAAAATGTTGAAAAGTGTTACGTTTCGAAACAAGTGCTGAAAAGTTCAACTTTTCAGCACCCATTTCAGTGCTGAAAAGTAGAACTTTTCAGCATTTATTTTGAAAAGTGTTGCTATTCGATTCTGTTATTTTTGGTACAGAAAAGTAGGCTATTTCGTCGTTCAAGAATGACAGGAAAAGTAAGTAGTTTCACGACGGAATTGCAAAAAAATATATTATTTTTTGCTATCTCATTTGTTCAAAAATCTTTTTTATCAAGTTCCTCAAGAAAGAGAACTTCAATTTCAAGTTAACACAGTTAAAATTGTTAGAAATTTCAATTTAAAATCTTTTTGTGCATTTTCAGATAAAAATTCAAGTTATTTTTCATATATATTAAGTTTTTTTCATACATATATATAGAAATGCATAATTTTGTTTTCTTGCGCCATTTATCAGTTTAATAATTGATTCCGAAACTATCCATATAGAAATGATAAAAATCAAATTCAAATTTGAATTTTAAACAAAAAACATTAAAAAAATACAATTGCAAAGTCCAAACAATTCGTTGAATTAGCAACATTTAATGGCAAAAGCAAATAAAAAAAAAAATATTGGTTTTATACGTGAAAATATGATCTCGTGCTTTTTTAAAATACTTAGACGCTCTATTTATTTATTGAATTTTTCATGGAAAGCCCGCGGGCTGGTCGTTGGGCAGGCAAAAACAGTAAAGGCATAAGAATGAGTTTTACAGGAAATTTCGAAAACTGATGAGGCTCACGAACTCGAATTTGATAAAATTACCACCAAAAGGGATCTCTCGAATACTGCTTTCTAAAATGCACTTTAAGAAAAAGTATCTTTTTATAGGTTAAACTGCTTCACTCAAAGCATGTGAGGTTCAGACACTTTTCCCAGATAATACAATACAAGCCTCTGGTCAAATCAAGTTGATAGCTGAATAGCAAATTTTTTATATTTGCGTTTTAAATTGTGCTATTAACGTCGATAACTTTCTTTTGATTTGACCGATTGGGATGTATCAACTTTCATTATGTTGCATCTGTTTAGCACTTTTAGTTGCTTTTTGAATTTTGAATTTTTATTGAATGTTGTCTTAGAAACAGAAATTTAACCATTTTTTATGTTTTCATACTTTTAAAATAAAAATTTTAAAAACTTTTGAAGAAATAAAAAATAAAACATGAGCTTAACCCAAACTTTGATGACAATATATAAAGCTGATAAAATTTGCAAAATATTGTTTTTCGTGCTATCTTGTCGCACGTCGCTTTTTGACGTTCCGAGAAAAATGCCTTTTAATACTTGACGTTGAATGAACAAAACCCAGAGCACGAAATGCATTGTCCCGAAGTTCGGTTGAAGTTGGTTGCTGGAGTCCCGAGTTATTAATTAAAATGTTTACAGAAGTCGGGCATGTACGTGCGTCAAACGCGTTCTGACCTGAAATCCCTTTGGCAACAATGGACGGAGTTTTTTTCGGTTTTATTGAATATCTTAGGATTGAAAAGGAATTTTGGGAAGCTGTGAAGATCAAATGTGAGGAACTGTGAGCTGCACAATATGGCGTTCTTAACTCAATTTGGCTCAAAATCGACGTGCAAAAAGACAGCTGACAACGACGATTTGGTACATTTAAGTTATTCGATGTATGTTACTTGCTTGGAAGTTACACTTTGGATCTTTTAAAACAGTCTAATTTTCAACAACTTTGTATGATAATTGTTGTTGAAGACGGAGTCGGAGTCACTAAATCTCCAGAAGCCGGAGTCGTAATCACCACATGATTGGAAACCGGAGTCAGAGTCGCTTCAAAATGTACCCGATTCCACAATCCTGGTTTAAGTGTTATTAAAGTTAAATCCGTGCCTTAGTTCAACCCTGTTTTTGCTCGAGAAAAAAATAAGGCTACACAGCTCAACATTACTCCGTAGGTCAGTGTAACGCCTCGCAACAATCGTCCTTGAAAGTCAAGATATCAACCGAGTTAAAGAGAAAAAAAGGTGCAACCAGAGCATTTGACACCTTTGGGAACGCTGTTGCCAGTGATTTCTACCAGAGTTGATCTGTCGACGGATGGCGCCAAGACAACAAAAAAAAGTTGTCTTTTAATTAGATATGATTTATATGTTTTGATCTGACTCATACATGAGTTCGGGCGTTGTAGCGCCACTAGAACCCGGTTTCTAGGTTAGTTTAGAGTGATTTGAACTTCATTTTTCAAGTCGAGTCTTTTTCTTATGTTTATTCGGCATGGCCTGCAATCGTACTGAGTCTTTTTTGTCACATTTAGGTAACCCAAAGAATGCCAATTTCATTGTGTGAAGCCTCAATCAGCTATTCCACATCGGTCACCACCGATGATGTGACAATTTCAATAACGTCCATCAAAAGCCACTTCAAATATGGAACCACGTCCATATTCACGGGGGCCCAAAATCATGGTAATAAGTTAATCGCCAAAACGCTTACCGGCACCGCCGCCGCCGCCGCGTCAATTTCGGCCACTCTTTACGACGCGTTTTTGTCGTAAAGTTTAACAACCGAATCGTTTTTTCGCGCAGAGCTTTAAGCCCCGGCGTATGTTTGTCAATATAGGTGTATACTAAATCGCTATTATCCTTTTTGAATTACCCGATAAAGGTCACCCACTTTGGGGCAACTGCCATCGATTGGCCTGGACGGCTAAGCCACGACTCCGCGCTTAAATTTGAATTTGAAGAAGAAGCGAGACGCCATCGCCAGCGATAAACAACGCCAGAAAGATGGGACCGCGGCGCGGATTATGACAGCTCTAGTTCTCACACGTCGTTTGGCGGGACGGATTAGTGTGGTGGGCCCCCGGTTTCCGGTGCCGCCACTTAAAACGGGTGTTCCGACGTCGATTTGGGGCAAATTTATTGCGATATAGTTTGAGATTATGTTTATTTTACGCCAGTTCAAAATTTATTTAAAACAAGTAAAAGAAGAAGTTTCTGATGATGCGAATGAAAATAAATTCCCATAAAATAAGTTCAACAAATATTTTTTTAATACATTGCTGTGAATGGGGTAACCAATTTGTTTGCCAAACTTGGAAAACATCAAGAGAAATCCTATACAAAGTTGTTTGATGCTAATTCGTCCACAATTTTCATGTAAAATCACAAGAGATGACAATTTTCCTTGCAACGCCTCCAAAAGACATGTTCTTCACTCCATTGGCGACAGCTAACCACACATATTTGTCGAAACGTAACCTGAACCATCCAAGATCCATGTCAACATCTTCCGGCCCCAGGTGAGTTATTTCCACACGCGCGGGTTGACTTGTATCTTCCTCAAAAAAGTCTCCGCACACGGTCGATCGTGAAACCCCGCTCAAAGCGCCATCATTAGGCTCGGGTTTCGAGTGCCAACTAAAGTCAACAGCCAATCATTTTGCCAGATGAGGGCGGAGGTGTCGCGTTGGCTTGGCCAGTTTATCGACGGCCAAGCCTTATTTTACCCACCGACTCTCCCCCCGGAGCGCAACGGAAGACGAAAGTCGTAAAGTGAGGCTAAGCATAAATCACGCAGAACGCTGCCGCGGGGTCAGGAAATGCAAATCTTACGTGTGAACTTTGTGGGTGATAGACATCTTGGAAAAGATACCGACTTTTTTTTGGTCTCGAACTCGAACGGATGTCGAATTCACCCCCGTCGTGATCTTCGACGTCTAGACCAAAAAAAATATCATCGCCTGAGATATGATCACCCCATCACATTAGCATGCGCCTCCTTATCACCTCGTTGATTAAAGTGTTCAGCCGTCTCATTCTCGGCCGTAAATTATCGTCTTTAGATGAAGCGCGAAAATTATCGCGTCAACAGGTGGCACATTCGCCGGTAGAATGTGAAATCTACCTGGACTCCACATGGGGAAGATGAAGAGTGTATTTCACTTATTTTTTTTCATTCAAATAGAACACACCTGAAAAAAAAAACAATGTTTCCATTACTTCCAAGTCGAAAAAATAATAGAAAGAAAAATTTCAATAGACAGTAGTTTCAATTCGTCTTAAATAAAAAAAATTACAACGTTTTGAAACTAAGTCTGGACATTATAAATTTTGCTCTTTGGATTAACGTATCACAAAATTTCAAAATTTGTCGCAAAAGTTTTTTTTTGGTTAATTTAAAGATTCTGTTTAGTCTAGAGGCTAGATTAGGTTATGTTGGGTTTTTAACAAATATTCTTACTTGAATCCTTTTCAATTGCTAGCTAAAATTCAAATGTGTATTATGTTAAAAAAACTATTATGTGAAAATTTACAAAGGTGAGAGGAAAAAAACAAACAAAAACCGCATTGTAAGTGCCTTTTGTATTGCGAGATTTTCATGAAAAAAAGGTTTAGATAAATTGAAATTTCAATTATTTTTGGTACTTTATTTCTTTGCCAGAATTTTTAATTTGAAAATATATTTTTTTATTGTTTTCAGCGCAAAAAAAAAAGTTGGAGTGTCAAAATATACAAAATTTCTTGTAAACAAAATATTTTACTCATCTAAGGCCGTTGCAAATATTTGTTGAAGTTTATGGCACTCGACTTTAACTAGAGTCGAGAAAGGCAGAAAAACAACAAAAGAATAACATGCCAATTAACATTACAATGAAAAGATGTTTTAAAATGCATTTTATACCAGTCCAATTGTTTTGTAATTTATAATTTTCAAAATATCCAAGTTTCGATGTTTTTTTTTTCACGAAACAATAACTTTTTGTGGTACCATAAACCGGAGTGTCATTGATAGAATTTCAATTTGTTTTTGGAATATTTTCAGACCGGTTAGGTTTTTCAAAAGATTGTAAATTTTAAAACATGTACTGTGCTACCCACACAGGGTACATGCACTATTTTTGAAAAAAAAAGTTTTTAACAATAATGAGCAACTCTCTACGAAATCGGCCGATTTCGACCAATTTAATGTTTTGTATTTTTTGATTTGACTTAAACTTTGTGGGGGGCTTCCCTATGACCAAATAAGCTATTTTGCGTCATTGGTTCACCCATACAAGTCTCCATACAATTTTGGCTGCTGTCCATACAAAAATGGTATGTAAATATTCAAACAGCTGTAATTTTTGAGTGAATTTTCTGATCAATTTGGTGTCTTCGGCAAAGTTGTAGGTATTGCTAAAGACTTTTGAGAAAAAAAAAACACGGAAAAAAAATTGATTTTTTTATCAACTTTTTTTTTACTAAAACTCAATTTCCCAAAATACGTTTTTTTTGATTTTCGAGATTTTTTGATACGTTTTAGGGGACAAAAATCCGCAACTTTTGAGCCATAGAGAAACATGGTCAAAAATCTGCCGCCGAGTTATGACTTTTTGATAAAACAGTGATTTTTGGAAAAAAAATCGAAGTTTCATGAAAAACAAGAGTGACATTATTTTTTAATGCAAAATTGAATTTGCAATCGAAAAGTACTTTACAGATTTTTTGATAAAGGGCACCGAAAGTTTGATTTTAGCGAAATATTTGGAGTTTTTTAATTTTTAAAAATGGTGACCATAAGTGACCATTTCTAAACATATTTTTTTGGAAAAGTTCAGAAAATTTGCTATAAAATTGTCTAACAGACATTGAAGATTGGACCTCGAGTTGCTGAGATAGAGCCGCTTTAAGAAAAAGAAACACGAAAATTGAAGTTTTCCTAATCTCACCAAAATAACCCCCAATTTTCTAATGACGATATCTCAGCAACTAATGGTCCGATTATCAATGTTAATACATGAAACATTCGTGAAATTTTTCAATCTTTTCGAAAAAAATATTTTGAATTTTTTTAAATCAAGACTAGCATTTTAAAAGGGCCAAACATTGACTATAACGCCCATTTAAAATGCTTGGCTTGATTTAAAAAAATTCAGAATATAATTTTCGAAGAAATCGGAAAATTTCACGAATTTTTCATGTATTAACATTGAAAATCGGACCATTAGTTGCTGAGATATGGTCATTAGAAAATGGTGGGTTGTTTTGGTGAGATTAAGAAAACTCATTCCCTTGTGGACCACCGATCAGTGAGGTACTCCTTAGCTCCTGAAAAGTGCTTAAAAAGTGCAAAAATGCCTCACGGCAAGAAAAAGAGGCGGTCCTCACCAGCAGGATCGGCAGATTTGAAGAAGCTAAAGAATGCCGAAGCGCTACCTGCAAAGCCAGGCAGTTTGAACAAGGACACTCAAAATTCGTCTGGAAACCAGTTCGCTACCCTCCCTGTGGACGTGAGCGAGAAGGAAGAATTTGAACGACGGGAAAAGTTGCCACCCATTTTTGTGAAAACATCGTCATCGGATTCGGTGCGCAGGTGGCTGACCGGGTTTATCAAATCTGGTGCTTTACGAGCTTCCATTCGATTGTGTGCTGATGGACTCAAAATTCTGCTACCTACCAGAAAGGATTAAAACTACGTTCGGGATTTCCTGAACAACACAAAGATTGAATACTACAGCCATGACGATCCAGGTAAACGCCCCATGAAACAGGTCCTCCGAGGCCTGTACGACATGGTTGTGAGTTGCTGAAAGAAGAGCTCAAAACTCTTAAGTTGAACGTGATCGAAGTCTTCAAGATGACGAGACACAACAAGGACATCAAGTATCGTGATCAATTGTACCTGGTTTATCTCGAGAAAGGATCGACAACGCCTTCTGAGCTGAAAGCAGTTCGGACAATTTTCAACATCATCGTGACTTGGGAACGTTATCGTCCAGTGCACCGTGACGTGACACAGTGTTCAAACTGTTTGCAGTTTGGACATGGTGGAAGGAACTGTTTCATCAAGAGTCGTTATGCAACCTGCGGAGATGAGCACAAAACTCAAGTTTGCAACACAATCAACGAGAACATCGAAGCGAAATGCTTCAATTGCGGCGGCGACCATTCTACCAAGAATCGAAGCTGCCCAAAACGTGCTGAGTTTGTAAAAATTCGGCAGCAAGCGACGACGAGGCACCAACCAAATCGTCGCAAAACACCACCAGCATACACGGACGTGGATTTTCCTGCTTTGGCGTCACCAGGAGCAGGATCTATTCGAGTGGTTCCAAATATGCAGCCATTGCCGTTGAATCAGCGGCAAAGAGTTGCAGAGCATACAACACCTCCAGGCTTCAGTCAGCAACCGAGGGAAAACCAACCAACATCAACGGGTGAAGGCAGTAGTGACCTGTTTTCACCACAAGAACTTCTGAACATTTTCATCGAGATGACAACAACACTGCGTGGGTGCAAAACTCGCCAGGAACAAGTAAGAACGCTTGGAGCATTCATCTTAAAATACAGTTCGTAGTTTACTCGTTCTAGTGATTTTGGATATTTCAATGAATTTTTTATTTTTTTTTAGTTTTAAGTTAGGATTAGTTGTTAAAGTGTTTTTTTTTTTCTTTTTTTTTACCCAAATGTATTCGATTCAATGCAATAATGTAAAACAATTTTAAGTAAATAAAATAAATGTGATCAGTTAATAATAAAACGAAAAATACAACAAAGATGAAGAGCATTAGGCCATACCACTTAGCATGTAAAAGAAATGTAATTATTATAAGAAAGTTCAATAAAGACATATTTAATTTCAAAAAAAAAAATGATTAAGAAAACTTCAATTTTCGTGTTTCTTTTTCTTAAAGCGGCTCTATCTCAGCAACCCGAGGTCCAATCTTCAATGTCTCTTAGACAATTTCATAGCAAATTTTCTGAACTTTTCAAAAAAAATATTTTTAGAAATGGTCACTCATGGTCACTATTTTTAAAAATTGAAAAACTGCAAATATTTCGCTAAAATCAAACTTTCGGTGGCTATATCTTGAAAACAAAGCCCTTTATCAAAAAATCTGTACAGTACTTTTCGATTGCAAATTCAATTTTGCATTAAAAAATAATGTCAAACTTGTTTTTGCATGAAACTTCGATTTTTTCCAAAAATCACTATTGTTTCAAAAATTCATAACTCGGCGGCAGATTTTTTGACCATGTTTCTCTATGGCTCAAAAGTTGCGGATTTTTGTCCCCTAAAACATATCAAAAAATCTCGAAAATCAAAAAATATGTATTTTGGGAAATTGAGTTTTAGTAAAAAAAAAGTTGATTAAAAAATCTGCAATTTTTTTTCCGTGTACCTATTTTTTCTCAAAAGTCCTCAACAATACCTACAACTTTGCCGAAGACACCAAATTGATCAGAAAATTCACTCAAAAGTTACAGCTGTTTGAATATTTACATACCATTTTTGTATGGACAGCAGCCAAAATTGTATGGAGACTTGTATGGATGAACCAATCACACAAAATAGCTTATTTGGTCATAGGGAAGGCCCCCACAAAGTTTGAGCCAAATCAAAAAATACAAATAAAATCCATTTCCGGTTTTGGTAGAGAATTGCTCTAGTGGTAAAATCAGATGTAAAGTGTTCAAATTTTATTTTTACGTCAAATTTGCCATCAATAAGGTTGCTAAGCCGGGACCCGTGGTGTAGGGGTAAGCGTGGTTGCCTCTCACCCAGTCGGCCTGGGTTCGATCCCAGAAGGTCCCGGTGGCATTTTTCGAGACGAAATTTGTCTGATCACGCCTTCCGTCGGATGGGAAGTAAATGTTGGCCCCGGTCTAACCTAGAGGTTAGGTCGTTAGCTCAGTCCAGGTGTAGGAGTCGTCTCCCTGGGTCCTGCCTCGGTAGAGTCGCTGGTAGGCAGTTGGACTAACAATCCAGAGGTCTTCGGTTCGAATCCCGGGGTAGATGGAAGCTTAGGGGTAAAAAGAGGTTTGAAATTGCCGCAACAATCAAGCCTTCGGACACTAAGTTTCGAGTAGGAATCTCGCAATTGAGAACGCCAAGGCAATGCTGTAGAGCGAATGATTTGATTTTTAAGGTTGCTAATATAGTTATTAAGAAAAAAGTTTAAGATGGTATGTCAGAGACATAACCGAAAGACATAGGACCAAACAATTTTAATGAGATTGTGATGTTTTTGGATTGCTAGTGAAATTTAGAATAAGATTATTTTATTTTTTTTTTCATAGATTTGCCGGCAAAATTGTCATATATGTTCCCCCAAGGTGAACTTTCGATGAGGGCACCGGCAACTCCAGGTTGCGGCCACTACTGTCAAATTGGCTATTTTCATGTTCAGTGTCAAAACTATGAATTCTGATACCCATACTGCCAAAACTCGTATGGTTCTGTAAATGTCCCCCTGGGCCCCTGGGGAACCTGCTTCAAGGGCACCAGCCAGTACAGGTTGAGGCCACTACTGTCGAAATCTTGGTCAAAATGGCTATTTTCATATTCAATATAAAAAACCATGACTTTTGATACCCATTTTGCCAAAACTCGTATGGTTCTGTAAAAGGCCCTCCGGGCCCCGGGGGAACCTGCTTTGAGATCACCGGCCACTCCAGGTTGTGGCCACCACTGTCGAAATGGCAATTTTTCATGAGAACCGCCACATCTTGGCGACTTCCACTGGTCCGCTTGGTGCGGCTTTGTACGAAGTTCCTCCTTCTGCTGCTGATGGTTCTTCCTTCTGGTTGCTGGTCCTCTTCTTCTTCTGGCCGCTGCTGCTGCTGCTCCGCGCCGGCCCGATGTACCCGGTTCGATTGCTCGTTCCAAAGTGACTTGCTTTTGCGAAATTTTCTGCTTAAATAGTGACACAGCCGGAGAACGGCACAAAAGGGGCGCGGCCTCGAATGCATACGCTCGCTCTGATTGGTCATCTGTCCGATTTGTACTGAAAAATTACTCATTTTGATTGCATGTTTTAAGCGCTTTAACAATGTTTAGTCAAAGTTCTTATGTAATAAAACGATAGCTTAAGTCTTCCCCTTTCGACTGGTGATTGAATCTTCTGGATTAATCGATTGGGGGAAAAGATATAAGCGTTTGAAATATGTATTTTTTTCTCGCACGCTTGTGACGGTTTGGATCGAATTTCTGAACTGGCCCCCCAATATAGTAAGTAGAGACATAGTCCTATGTCAAAAAATCATTGTTTATAGTTAGATAACTAAATGAATAAGCTTTAAAACAAACACATAAATTTTAGATAACATTGTTAAAAAGTCTAAATTTTGCCTGAAATTCGTTGCAACTAGTTTTGTTTGTGAAATGATTTATTCATATTGCATTTTAAACTGAATTCGAAGCATGAGTCAAAAGTGTTCACATTTTATATCAAATTTTTTCTACTGAAAATGCTTATAAATTTGAAGATTTGTTTAATTATGATTCACATAATTGTTATTTTTAACTTTCTTCTAATTGAAAATTGATCAAAGAATCCAAAAATGCATTCCGTTTTCCGGTTCAAATTCATTTTCATGGAGAAAATCATGACACTTCGAGAATATTAAAATAATACTGTTCATCAACATTTTCATAATCAAAGTTAACCAACCTTTCTAACTTTTCCAAATTTTATGAAAACTTCTTCTACAAGTACTGTGAACACTTTTCTACCACGGTCAGTATGATTTCATACCATTCCGTACGTATTTAAGTTGTACTCTTCATTTTGCAGAAAAATCTCAAACGTATTAAAGCTACCCCGGCTATCAAAGTCAGCCCGGTTTACGGTACATCGGAATTCTAGAAAAAAAACATAATACAATACATAATCAATACAGTTCTACTTCTATTGAAAAATCTATGTTTTTGTTGAATATTTAATATTCAGAATGACAAAAAAAATCGTTGCCTTATTTTTGATTGTCGAGCTTAAGTATGACGCACGCTATAGTGATTAAGATTTTTTTTAATTCAAGATAGAGGAAAAATGGCTGTAGTGAAACATTGAAAATGCGTTTTGTGATTTAAAAGGCAATCAACTATTCAAATTTGACTAAAACGGAGCCAAATGTGATGTAAAAAGCAGGAAAATAAAAAAAAACACACAAAAAAATGTGTGTTCATGATTCGATTATTCAAATTTCATACAAACTTACGGATAATACAGTCTAGACTGTAGCATTATGTTAAAGGAATATAAGAAAAACTCAACCTTCCCGAAAGTCTAAAAATGATTGCGTTATGTTTCTGTAAACGAAAAAATTCTTCAGCTTCTCAAAAACTCTAATTCGAGAACATGACGCAGAGTTTCCAATATTTAAGTAATTTCATATTCAAAATTCACTGCGGATGCGCTAAAAGCATTTCCTCTTAAGTGCTATAAAAATTCTACTCATCAATCGCCGACGATCACGATGATGATGATGATGATGGAATCGCGTCCCATGACTAACAACACCACTCATCAATCATCGCTGTCAAACGGGTGTCGGCAGTCGTCATTCCGATAAATATACACATAAATAATCCCGATCGTTAAAAAATCGCATCTGCAAACACTTCTGGCTTCGGCTCTTCTGGCTCCTCTTCAAAATTGAATCTGGAAAAGTGCGTTCGTTTCAAACGGATTAAAATATATTTATTTATTTTCCATTTGGAATGATCTGGAATTGGTGTGTTTTAATTCAGAATCGCCCTGAAAAACGAAACCGTCGAAGTCGTTTCCAATTTGAAATTCGATCAACAAACGATCTCGTTCGTTTTGACTTAATCCTCAGTTTAAGCGCCTTTCCGCTCTCTTTTCTCTATCGTTGACACACACAATGCCTCTAATCATCTTCTCGTTCTGCTCTTCAAACTCTCCTCCATTCATGCTTGTTTTCTTCTCCTTCTTCTTTCCAGCTTCCCCATCGATCGATCGATCGCCGGCGGCTGTTCTCTTCTGCGGACTCTCCCATCAATCTGGCCACTTTACGACCTTATTAGGCGGTTTTCCCTCCTCTATCGGATCTGAGCGCCGCAAAACTGAGGCCACGATACCCGAACGATCGTAGATAAAACAAAACATTCTCTCCCCCAACTTTACCGCCCGAAGTTGTGGGTGGAACAGCAACGTACAGACGAACGTGGACGCGACTTCTGAGCGCAAGAAACCACTTCAAAACAAAAGCTTGAAACGCGTGACGTTGCGTAGCCTCTGCAGTGTCTTTTGATCACTGTTGGAATAGTGTGTCGCATGTTTCACCGTGTTTCTCTCTCACTCTACCTCTCTTAAGATTATTTTTTTCGGGTCTCGAAAACCGTAAATGGACTTTATTAATAATGTTTGGTTTGGTTCAAACTTTATCGGGGCCTCCCTATGACCAAAGAAGCCATTTTGTGTCATTGGTTCACCTATGCAAGGCTCCATACAATTTTGGTAGCTGTTCATACAAAAATAATACGTAAATAGGGTACGTTATCCATTAGTGGACCCTCTGAAGGGTTTTTGATGAAAAATTCAATAAAATCACAATTTCAAGCGTGTTGTTGTCTACAAATCTTTTATTTGGCATGTTCAGCATCATTTAAAACAATGTTGACTGACATTGAATTGTCCTTTTCACCAAAATAAGTGTTTTGAGTTCGACATCTGAAATCAGCCATGGCCACTAGCATTTTCACAACAAAACTGCATTTATATTTTATGATTGAATTAACCATCCAATCATTTTTTGACTGATTATTTAACTTCAGCAAGTCGAAATAATGTAAGTTTAAGGATCTTTACTAAAATAAAGCGAAGAACTGCCATTTTCGAGCAAAAATTAGGGGGGTCCAATATAGGACAACGAAATCCAAACTTTTCCAAAAGTGGACCCCTGTTAATTTAACCTTCAAAAATGAAGAAAACTGTGTATTCAAGCAAAAGTTTCTCTAAAACATACAATAAATGCTTGTTGTTATCAACCTAAACGCATATTTTTTCAATTATGAGTATAAATATAGCTGTTTTCATGTTAAAAGTACCAAAAATGCTGAAGCCGTAAAAATTTATAATTAATCAAAACTATAGTTGATTGTACTTAACTGAAGCATCATAAATGCAGTTTGAAATGATATTTTATAATAATAAATCAATAACAAAACTTTTTTTTTAAATAAACATGCGTGATTTTATCAGCAACTGTAAACAAATCTATTGTTTAGTTTCGGTCAACCATTTTTGTAATTAATATGGAAAAATTTGCATCAAAATTACTTTTTTTAATTATTTTTATGTTTATAGTGGTTTTTGAAACGTTTTCTCTGATCTTTTTCGGAAATAAATGTTTTCAAATGTCTGTTAGGTTTTTTGTTGTTTAAAGCCAAAATTGTTAACAAAACATATTTGTTTATGATGAAAAGTGAGCAAAATCCATCTTTTATTCATTATATCTATCATTAGACCTACACCATGCATCAAAACATCAAATATCGGTTAAATTTGGTATAAAAATAACAGTTTTCCTATAGTGGACCCGGGTCCACAATCGGATTATGGACCCGGGTCCACTATAGGAAAAGAGGGTCCATAAAAAAAAAACTTTTTATTTTCAAATGGCTATTTTTCTGCTCAAAAACAAATAACTGATGAAACAAATAGTCAAAATTGTTCAAAAGACTTCAGATTTCATTGTTTTGTACAAAGGGTTATGAAAAAGTGCTTAAAATATTGAAAATTTGTGAAAAATGTGCTTCGGCTCTACTAGGGGGTCCACTAATGGTTAAAATACCCTATTTGAAAATCTGTAACTTTTGAAGAATTTTGTGTCTTCGGCAAATTTGTAGGTATTGATGTGGATTATTCAGAAAAAGTAGGTACACGACCAAAAAAATACTGCCAATTTTTATAATATCATTATTTTTTTCACAAAAAAAAACTATTTCCCAAAAACCATTTTTTTTTTTGAACCGAAAAATACTTTTCAGATTTTTATATAAAGTGCATCGTTTTCAAGATATAGCCACTTAAAGTTTTATTTTAACTGAAAAATTACGTTTTCCGATTTTTGTTAAATAATGTCCATGATTGTCCATTCCTGAAAATATTGTTTTTCAAAAAAATCATGAAATTTCCAATGAAATTGCCCAAAAGACATTGAAGATTGGTACTCTGGTTGCTTAAATACAGAAAATAAAAGAAAAAGAAACAAGAAAATTTTAGTTCTTAAAGTCTCATCCAAACATTTCTACATTTTCTAATGCCAATATCTCAAGAACTTATGGTTCAATTTCAAGGTTGAAAAATGAAACTTTTGTGAAAAAAAAAAACAATTTCTCAAAATCAGTATTATTTAATTTATGAAAGTTTTGATACATTTTAGGGACGAAAGTATAGAGAAAAATATTGCCACCGAGTTAGGACTTTTGGAAAAAAATAGAAAACTAAGAAAATAAGATACTAAGATAGCTATTTTTTCCAAAAGTCAAAACTTGGTGGCAATATTTTTCTCTATACTTTCGTCCCTAAAATATATCAAAACTTTCATAAATTAAAAAATACTGATTTTGAGAAATTGTTTTATTTTTGTGAAAAACAGTTAGTT
Organism: Culex pipiens pallens; assembly: GCF_016801865.2. Classification (NCBI taxonomy): domain Eukaryota; kingdom Metazoa; phylum Arthropoda; class Insecta; order Diptera; family Culicidae; genus Culex; species Culex pipiens. The sequence goes on along the minus strand of NC_068939.1, from coordinate 151,969,878 downwards.
TAAAATTCGACAAAAAAAATCCGTGAACATTTTTTTTCTGAATAGTCCTCATTACTATCTGCAAATTCCTTCAACAGTTACAGATTTTCGAATATTTACGTAGCATTTTTGTATAAACAGCTGCCAAAATTGTATGTAGACTTGTATGGGTGAATCAATGACACAAAATGGCTTCTTTGGTCATAAAGAAGGTCCCCACAAAGTTTGAGTCAAATTAAACAATACAAAAAATAAAAATTGTCGACATCGGCCAATTTCGTATAGAATTGCTGTAGTTGCACTTTATGTTTTTTAAATCAAATATAGATTTTTAATCTTTATATTATACCAAAACATAACCTTTTTTATTCAAGGCAAGCAAACTGCTCTGGGTTTTGATAATAATTAAGGTGGGGCGAGGTGGCGAAGGACGTGATGATGTTTTTCCATAAATAAAAAAAAATCTAACTTATTTTCTGTTTCCAATTGGTAGACCAAGATATCAAACAAATATTTAAAAAAAAAACCAAATTTCAATAGACGCTAATCAACTTAAAATAAAATTAAAAAATGCAATTCCTGCGATAAAAATATTTTATTGCGGGAATGACCAATTTCCATCAACAAGACCACATAAAGGTTTTTTTTTCACAAAAACTTATAAACTTTTGAGTGAAAACTAGAATAGTTTAAAATTTTTAAGACAATTTTGGTGGGGAGAAAGACAAAAATTCAAACTAATTTTTATAAATAAAAAAAAGTTGATTTATTGTCACGATTTGAAGGCTATTCTAAAAACGGAAAAAAATATCCAACACTTTTTCTCGTGCAACTCTCACTCCCCTAGCGCGGCGCGCGCTGCCAACACTGCCGTAAGATCAGGCCGTCGTGCAACGT